>NC_033800.1:107394560-107401670 GCF_001876935.1 Asparagus officinalis
TAGCCTCAACTGCCATGATCTCTTTCCCCTTTGATCGAGGAGGATTTCTAGATGCATTTGGTTCTAAAGCTCCTCTTTTGGATTGAGGTTCTTTAGCTTCTAGCCTTTTTGATCATGTTTTTCACTTGCTCACCTTGGCGAACAAGTTTTTTCCAAGTTCGGGTTTCCACCACGCTAACCTTGGACAGGATGTTGATCGAGAGGTTGTTGCGACACATCTCAATCAAGGTATTTTTTAGAGACCTGGTCCCGACAATGTAGTGACCGATTCCTGAATCTCTTCACGAAGTCGTTGACCGACTCCCCTTTTCTCTGCTTTTCAGCTAACACAGTGGCCATCGACACTTCCATGTCGTCATCGAAGAAGCAGGCTAAGAAAAGTTTCTCCATATCAGCCCATGTTTTGATGGAGCCTAGTTCCAGCTTGCAGAACCACTCAAACGCTATCCCCTTTAGAGTTCTGATGAATACCCAAGTGAGGATAGGATCGTTCCCCATAAGAAAACTTGTTTGAGATAGGAAGTAGTACATGTGTTGTGAGTGTTAGACCCTAGAGGGGGGTGATTAGGGTCTTATGCTAATCTAATCTGATTTTATGCTAATTAAAATAATTAATAAGTTATCCTAGCAGGTATGAAATACAACAATGTATATGAGTTAGGATAAGCAATATGAACAACAAGATATATCCTAACAAAGAGATATTGGTAATGTATGTGCAAGGATATATAAACTCAAGGGTAAACAATCTAAACTAGATAGTGGGCAATATAATCAACAAGCAATATACAAAGGCGATATAAGATATGAACATAAAAGGAAGTGCGCCAATGCAATCACAAACAAACAATATGATTATGGAGTTCGGTCCCCATGACCTACGTCTCCGCTCCTCACCTCAAGGAGATCTCCACTATCACAACCGGGTTTTCTACGTTCACCCGAACAACGTTTACACCTCACAATACAATCACTATGTAATCACACCTTACACACTAAGTGTTGGTCCTAGCCCATGTCCTCCTCCTCAAGTGCTCGGTTACAACCTCTCCCTAGGCACGTCAACCGACGCCACTCCTCTTGGATTCGACCCCGTCTCTCTCCACACACTTCTCTCGGTGTACAAGTGTATTACAAGTGAATCCTCACAATTAGGCACAATATGACAAATGATTGTTCTCTCTAATTAAGAACAAACTTATAAAATGCTAGAATTGAGTTTAAGGAAACTTCTCTATAGATGACAAGAGAGGGGGAAAAGAATGAATGCTCAAACACCAAGGATGATCTCCACTTGCTCTTGTGAAATTTGCTCCACAAACCAAACTCTTGTAAATGCTTAAAAGCTTTTTAAACAAACACTAAAAACAAACTTAAACCCTTGATTAAAACTTTCTTAAACATGTTTTAAAACTCTCTTAGATGGCTTGAAAGAGAACAGCAATAGGGTATTTATACCCACTCAAAATCTCAACCAAACCACTAAGTAAAAGTCCAAAAAGCCTCAGAAGAATCAGCTCAGAAAATGGCCGTTGAAGTCCAACGGTCATATTGTCGGTCGACCGGAAATTCCGGCGGTCGACCGATGGAGCTTTAGGTTAACCGAACCAGTCGACCGACCAACTCTCTGCTGCATTCTGTCGAAAGATCAAATGAGCGGTCGACCGGTGCGGTCGACCGAATACTGACACGGCAGAAAACTATTTCTGAAAGTTGTATATCTGATTTTGAAACACTGTTTAAAAATATCAAATAAATTCCAAAAAATGTAAAACTTTAGAGAATGATTGTAGACATGATAATAAACATGCTACAATGACTGGTTATCAAAAAGGACTTCTCAAATGAAAAATATCATCATTTTACAAAATAGTCCAAAACATGAAAATGTAAACACATGAGTTTGATGTTTTGACCTAAACCAACTTTTGAAACTTTACAAGATGATTTTATAGACTTGAAGAAAGATGTAAACTATTATTATAAAGTCTATAAATAATGAATGTAGTATTTTATCAAAATACACATATAATGCACTAAAACATGATTTCATTGAATTGACTAAAATTGATATTGATGAAATCATATATATGCATATAAGTATGAAACAAAAAATATGTTTTCTAATTATATTCAATTGTTTCATAGTAAAAATTGAAAAACTATCAAACCAAAACATATATGTATATATATAACTATATATATACAAAATTAAAACGTGTATGTGTGTGTATGATTGAGCTTAAAGTACTAACACACATAATATAAACTCCTAAACTAAATTACCCAAGCTTGATTGGTCTTCAATATGCTTGACTTGGTAATCTCGCGGATGAAGCTTGAACTTGATCTTTAACTTTGAATTGTGCATTGCTTCACTCCACTATTCCGCCAACCTCCTCTTGATATGATCGTTGAAGCGCAATCCATCCAACCTCCAACTACGTTGTTTGTCTACAATAAATACGAAAACACAAATACTAGACAAACAACATTAGTAGTAATTGTTTGTTAAACATCATCAAAACAAGAAGGCCAACAAGTTCCCCCTTTTTGATGATGACAAACAATTTACAAAAAGAAGTATATGCATGAAGTAAATGAACATATACAAGATAATAACTCACATGCATATAAACAAACAAGATAGATATACTCACAATATTTCTCCCTCTTTGACAACATCAAAAAAGGGGACAAAAGAATTAAGAGAGCGAAAGCTCCCCCTACAAATAAGCATGGGTGAGTATGAAGCAAGTATAGGGATTGCTCCCCCGATCAAAATGCCATATAAAATATAAGCAATTAAAGATCATGGCAAATATGTGAGCAAGCATAAAAAATATGCTAAGAATCACTCACATTCAAGAGATAATGAGAACATATATAAATATATCAAGATGAACATATTGTCTCATATCAAAAACATAAAAACCATGTATAAAAAAGATTTATGAAATCACAAGAAGGAAGACATGAGAATCATGTAAAAAGTTTTCAAATGAAAACAAATCAACCAATGAAATCATAAATCAAAGTTTAAATCCAAAAACGATGTTTGATCAATCAAGAAAATTTTCTTTGTGGGATTTGATCAAACCACATATGGAATACATTATAAGGCACGAATAGATGATCCATAAGCACAAACACATAAATATCATCATATAAGTGAAATATAATGAATTCAAAGTAATACTTCAAAACAAAATCTTTGATAAAAGAATTTCAAGAGAGGCAATAATATATCAAGCTCTTAAGCTTGTTCCAACCCATATAATCATTCTAGCATCCGGTAAACATGATTGGGAATAAACACCCAATAAATCCGGAGGGTTATATAAATACAAACCTCTCATCAAAATCAAAGCTAGGAATTATGAAAACAAAAGAATTTGACCAATAAAAGGAATTATTTTCATAAAAGTTTAAAATACATTTTTTTTGAAACCAAGAAAAAGAAAATTAAAAACACTAAAATTCTTGGTTTAAAATCAAATTTGTTTTGGTACCCAAGTATTCTCGGTACCAAAAGATTTAGAGACAAGCTAGGAATTATGAAAACAAAAGAATTTGACCAATAAAAGGAATTATTTTCATAAAAGTTTAAAATACATTTTTTTTGAAACCAAGAAAAAGAAAATTAAAAACACTAAAATTCTTGGTTTAAAATCAAATTTGTTTTGGTACCCAAGTATTCTCGGTACCAAAAGATTTAGGGACATGACCCCTATCATTCAAGCTCAAAGCCCTAGGGTTATGAACCCGTTTGGGCGCATGTGGTGCACAAAAGTGGTCAAAACAAAAATTATATAAATGACCTTAACACATGAGCATGCTTATCAAAAAGGACTTCCCAAATGAAAAATATCATCATTTTACAAAATAGTCCAAAACATGAAAATGTAAACACATGAGTTTGATGTTTTTTTTGTGCATCATAGCAAAACTTAGCTAAATGGCCTTTTCGACCACAAATGGAGCATTTATAAGTTTTACTATACAAGTGTGCAAAGTGTACGGGTTTAAAAGTTGTAGTACGAGACTTTGCACCCAAGTCCATAAGTTTCTTATTATCTACAATGCATGTTTTAAGAGTTGAATCTAAAGATGATATGCGTTCTTTAACATGATCCAACACATTGTTAGGCATACAAGCATTGGAAATAGAAGTAGATGAAACATGATCATTTCTAAAAGAATTAAACTCATTCCTAATAGTTTCTACTTCTATCATGGCATCATTTTTAGCATGAGTTAAGCTAGCAATAGATGAAGACATGTTATTATTTTCCAAACTTAATAACTCATTGTTTTCTTTCAAAATAGCATTCTCTTTAACAACAATATCAAGTTTGGAAGCTAGCGACTCATGATCGGATTTTAAACTAATATGCTTGCTTTTAAGATCAATAAAATTATTTTGCAATTTAGTATAGGCATGAGATAATCTATCATATGCACAAGCGAGTTCATTGATGGATATATCACTATCGGATTCCGAATCGCTTACCACACTAGGGCTATCGCCTAGTGGCCGTGTGCATGATGATGCTCCACACTCACTTGAAGAACAATCCTCCAAACTACGTCAGATTTCCTCCAAGTTGCCTTTGATGTGCTTCTATGAATTTCCATAAATTGTAAGCACTATCAAAATGAACAAATTTGTTAGAAAAGGATGAGTCAAAGGCATTAAGCAAATATTCTAACAAAAGCTTGTTCATATTAAACATTCTTTTATCATTGTTACTCCACTTGGATTTTTCCGAAGTGGGTATAATATAAGCACAATCAATAACTTTCCATAAGTCAATATTTCTAGATTCAACAAATAGTTTAAATCTAGAAGCCCATTGTGCATAGGAAAAATTAATGAATTTAGGAGCAACATTGGATTTATAGCCTAAACAAAATACATTCATATTCAAGATATATATGTGAAAATATGCAAGCAAGACTAATGTAATCATAACTAGATTAGCACAAATAAGATAACTTGGATCTTTAACTCAAGGCGGTTAGTCCTTAAATCAAAGAGCACCAAGCTCTGATACCAATTGTTAGACCCTAGAGGGGGGGTGATTAGGGTCTTATGCTAATCTAATCCGATTAAATGCCAATTAAAACTAATTAATAAGTTATCCTAGCAAGTATAAAATACAACAAGATACGTAAGCTAGGATAAGCAATATGAACAAATGAATATATCCTATCAAAGAGATATTACAAATATATGAGCAAGGATATATGAACTAACACAAGGGTAAAATAAACAATCTACACAAGTGATAGGGTAATATGATGAGCAATACACAAAGGCGATATAAGATATGAAAACAAGAATAAGAACGCCAATGCAATCACAAACAAAACGATATGTTTACGAGGTTCGGTCCCCACGACCTACGTCCCCGCTCCTCACCTCGAGGAGATCTCCACTATCACAACCGGGTTTTCTACGTTCACCCGAACAACGTTTACACCTCACAATACAATCACTATGTAATCACACCTCACACACTAAGTGTTGGTCCTAGCCCGTGTCCTCCTCCTCAAGTGCTCGGTTACAACCTCTCCCTAGGCACGTCAACCGACGCCACTCCTCTTGGATTCGACCCCGTCTCTCACCACACACTTCTCTCGGTGTACAAGTGTATTACAAGTGAATCCTCACAATAAGCACAATATAAATCAAATGATTTGTTCTCTAAACAAGGTGAGAACTCAATTAAGCACAACTCTAAGTCACTAATCTCACAACCCAAAATTATACTATGAATGTAAATACAATAAGCTCAAAAGGTTGTGTGTGAACAAAGAGATATAAATCAAAACTAAACTCAATGTAGTTCTAGCTTAATAACAATGATAATCAAATATATAAAAAAGCTAGAAATAGAGTTTAGAAAACTTCTCAATATATCAAGAGTTGGAGGGAGAATAGTTGAATGCCCAAACACCAATAGATGATCTCCTCAAGCTCTTGTAGAATTGAATCACAAAAACAAACTCTCAATTTGCTTAAAAGCTTTTTAAACACACTTAAACCAAACTAAAACCCTTGTTAAAAACTTTATTAAACTTGATTAAAAACCCTCTTGGTTAGTTTAAGAGTTGAAGGCAATGGGGTACTTATACCCTCTCTCAACTCAGCCAAAAACCTGAGCAAAAGACAAAACACAACCCCAAGGCAACGGTCAAAAAACTAGCCGTTGGAAGCTGAGAGAATACTCGTCGGTCGACCGGAAAATTCGTCGGTCGACCGAAAATTTTCATCGGTCGACCGGACCGGTCGACCGACAGACTCTCTGTCGCCCAGTGAACATGAGAACTCAGGTTCGGTCGACCGGTTCGGTCGACCGAAAACTGACATAAATAAAAAACAGGTTTTTGACACATTTAAACAATTTGTAAAATATTCATTTGACTTCTGAAAATTATGAAACTTTGGGAAATGTATATAAACATGAAAACAAACATGTTACAAAAAGAATTTTCCAAATTGCATTTCCCATTTGTGAAAAATCATCATTTTGCAAAATAGTTCAAAACACGAAAATGTAAACATGTGAAATTTGATATTTTGGTTAAACCATGTTTTAAAACTTTGCACAATGATTATATAGACTTAATAAAATATGTATATGATTATTATTAAGTCCAAAAGCTAAGAATACAAAATTTTCACAAAATTGCATATTCTATGCAATGTTTTCAAAAACACAATAGTAAATATGAAATATGAAATATGTGATTTCATATTATAAACATGAAAACTCAAAAACACATGTATGTATATATATAACTATATATATGCATAGAAACCAAAACTTATATATATATATATGACTATATATATATATATATATATATATATATATATATATATATATATATATATATATATATATATATATATATATATATATATATATATATATATATATATATATATATATATATATATATATATATATATATATATATATATATATATATATATATATATATATATATATACACGAAGAAACCAATAAATGTGTGTGTGTATATGATATTGAGCTTAGAGTATCAAACACACATAATATAAAACCTAAACTAAAATTA
>NC_033800.1:107401991-107402155 GCF_001876935.1 Asparagus officinalis
GATGAGTTGTACTATCGTGTTGGGGGTACGAGTAAAACCAGGAAAATGAGTCCTCGAGAACAAGAAACTCAATGCCCCTGTTCCAAACTCATTCGGGCAGTATTGTCTGAGTGTAACTGTATCAAGACAGTTCCTGAAAGAATTTCGGTTTTCGAAAGACTCAG
>NC_033800.1:107402289-107433352 GCF_001876935.1 Asparagus officinalis
TCGGATGCCGGCTCCGCGGTCGCATCAGGTAATACGGTATCCAGCGAGGGACAACCCCGCGAGGCACTTATGATAAGTGCGGAACAAGTGGCCAAGATGCTTGAAGAAGCCATGGCTAAACAACAGGAGAGCTTCAGGTTCGAAATGCAGATGGCCATGCAGAACATGAGAGAAATGCATGACCAACAAATCCAAGCATTGACGAACCAGCAAGGCGAGCCAAGTCGTCGTAACCAAGTTAATCTGGAAGATGAGGACACAAATGCGAATGAGACGCATAATGCCAATAATCCTCCCGTCAATGCAGGGGGTGGTAATGAGAATGCTAGCGAAAAACACAGGTGAAAACTTGAAGATCAAGAACCTCGAGAGCTCCTCCCGTCAATGCAGGGGGTGGTAACGAGAATGCTAGTGAAAACACAGGTGAAAGTTTGAAGATCAAAAACCTCGAGAGCAAAATCAATACGTTAGTTTCCGCTCAAGAGATGAAGAAAACAGGCATTCCTTGTCCATACCCAAGAGAATGGGAATCGATCCCATATCCGACGAAGTTCAATCGCACCAACTTCACGCCGTTTAATGTGAGCCTCTGATGGTACGGTCCTTCGTTGGCACTCTTCGTGGAGCCGCCTTCGATTGGTATCGCCGCCTACTAATTTCTTCGACGACGACACAGAGATATCCATCGGGTCATTGCTTGACGAGAAACAGAAAGACGGGGAATTGGTTGACACCTTTGTCAAAAGGTTTCGGAACAAGGCGATGAACTGTCGGGACCCGATCACCGAGGAATTCATTCTCCAGACTTGCCACAACAACCTCGCGTTGGACGTGTTGGAAGCAATGGGGATAGCATCGTCCAAGACATGGAAGGATTTGAAGGTCCAAGGAGAGCAAGCTGAGCGATTCCTCAGAAGGAAGAAGGCGGAAAGAGGCCAACAGGCGACGAATGCTCCACAGCAGAATTTCGTCCCACGAGGGAAAGGTAAGGCACATGCTAATGCAGTTGATGCTAATCAAACTTTCCAATTGCAACCTCAGCAACAGCAGCAGCAACAAGCACCACAACAACCTCGAGGGCAATGGCAACAACGGCCTCAGAAGCAGAAATCTTCGGAGCCAAGATTTCCTAAGGTGTACTCCTTCAAAGATGACGAAGTTCCCGGCATCTTTAAGTACCTGTTGGAGAATAACAAAATCCAGCTGCCAGCGATCGTGGATCGAGAAGGGGCTAGCAAAGTGGCGGATCCGAAGTATTGCGCATACCATAGAGCGGTCCATCACCCTACAAAGTCATGCTACCATCTTAAGGATAAGATCCAGGCGTTGATTGATGTAGGTGTCATAACCCCGAAGCCGTCCAAGAATGTCGGAGCAAATGCGGTTTCAATCAGCTTTGGATCGGTGCCCACAGCGTGGTTTGAACCAAAACGCATCACCAAAGTAGGAATGAAGATGGTGAATGATGACCCACACGGACAGCGCCAAAAAGGACTTGTGCCACACACAGCCCCAAACGGCAAAATCCTCTGGGTTCATCCCAACCTTATTGAAGATGATCAGTGGACGACTACCTCGACCAAAAGGGGTAAAGGCAAGTCTTGCAATGCTACCTCCGCGATCTTCGAAGAGGAGGGTGATGAAGCTCCTATCTTCCCGCTCTCCGAAGAAGAACAAGAAGTCTTTGCCACTAGAAGCGGAAATGAGTATCACTACAATTATCCGTCACCTAGTAATCAGTTAGCTGAGCAGGGGGTGAATAAACAGGGACCAGCCAAAACTCTCACGGAGCTGGGGGTGATTACGACTCCTAGACCGGTTGAAGAAGCTCGACGACAGCCGGTTGATAAACAGAAAGAGAAAAAGCCCCAGGAGGTTCAGAATCCGAAGCAGTCTCGTTTCAACCGTCCGATTAGAAGAGATAAACCGAAAAGCTCGAATACTCCGCGCGTCTTCGATATTATAGCTCAGCTAGCTAATATTTTAGCACGGATAACATTGTATGAGTTGCTACGGTTGTCTAAAGAAACAAGGGAAGCCTTGCAAGAAGCCTTGACCAATTCAGAAGTGTTCCTTACTCGGATCAAGCCGGCACTTGAAGAGCCAGGACCGTTAATTCAACACTGCAATATAGCGGCTAAAAACCTTCCTTGCATTACTTTCACCAAAGAAGATATGCAGACGAAGAATTCGAACCACGATCGACCGCTATATTTCATCGGGTATATTGGCTCCAGCAAAGTCAACCGAATCCAAGTGGATCCGGGTTCTGCTGTGAGTATTATGCCGCTTCGATTGATGCATTTCCTCGGCATCCCAGTAAGCAAGTTGGCGTCCACAGGCACTGTTATTTATGGATTCAACACTAGTGGGTCAAGACCCTTGGGTAAGATCCGGATAAAATGTCAAATGGGTGATTTGAAGACGGAAGTCACATGTTATGTGATCGATGCCGAGACTTCATATAACTTACTATTGGGTCGGCCTTGGATCCATAGTAACGTGATAATTCCATCTACTCTCCATCAGTGTTTGAAGTATGTCGACACTGACAATGAGGTTAGGACGGTGGTCGCGGATAAGCAACCATTCAAGGGGTATGAGAATTATTTCACTGATTCTCTCCTTTATGGTAACGAATCCGATACTGAACCATCGGCCCAGGGCACAGACAGCGGAGAAGAAGCTGATTCTGAAGCCGGATTCGATTACAATGGCGGTTTTGTTTTAAATGACATTGTACCCTTTGTAATCAATCTTGACGATGAACAATCGTCAGATGCAGATTGTAACTGGCAACTTGCCGATATTGCAATAAAAGATGATTTAGAGTACTCCTTGTCTCTTGATGATGTGATAAAAGAGCTGTACGACAATCCTGAGTTGTATATGCCGATCCGATCATCCTATGTAACGAAGGAACACCTCCAGCATTCTTTCGGAACAACCATGGTCATCCCGAACAAAGTAAGAGGTGCTAAAGAAGTGATTTACGGTAAAGGAAAAAGCTCTCCGTTACCAGATCATTTCCTAAGTGAAGACGAAGATGATGACAAACCTGGTCGACATCTATCCAAGTATAGTCCAGAAGCGCGCAAGCTCATGGAAAAGCAGGGCTACGATTTCACACTCGGAGAAGGTTTATACTTCGATCGAGGTCCTCGTAATCCAGCCAAAGCAGTATATGTACCAAAAGGTAAACCTGAGGATTATTATAAATATGGGCGAGGCTTAGGTTATGTTTCATCAGATGACGAATGTGGTTGGCAAATCATCGATCAAATTGCTAACAAAGCCAAGAAAGGATACTCTCCCGATGCTTCAGAGTGGGACTCCGATACAAGTCTGGGAGAAGTCTTCAAAACCCTAATGTCAAATATGGCTACAGCCGATCCATCCACCATGGAAGACGACGATCAAATGCCAACATGGGAAGACCCGTGGGTTCACCATCTGAATATGCAATATGGCGATAGGTTCGAGCAAAGAGAACCACCCACTGAAGATAAAATAGTCCAGATTAACATGGGTGATGAGGCCAACCCAAAGCCTATATTCATCAGCGACAGTCTTCCCCCAGATGAGAAGGAGGAATTGATTGCTCTCATCAGGGAATATATCGACGTCTTCGCATGGAATTATGAAGACATGCCAGGGCTCGACCCCAATGTCGCAATGCACCGCCTCGATATCAAGCCGGATGCCAAACCTGTCAAGCAACAGCAAAGACGGTTTCGTCCGCAGATTATGGAAGCCATTGAGGCAGAGGTTAAGAAGTTGATCGAATCAGGATTTATCCGAGAGGAACAACATCCAGACTGGTTAGCCAACATCGTTCCCGTCATGAAGAAGAATGGCAAAATCAGGATTTGCATCGACTTCAGGAACCTGAATGAAGCATGTCCGAAAGACGATTTCCCTCTCCCAATCACGGATGTCATTATCGACAATACATGTGGATTTGAGAGGATGTCCTTCATGGATGGATTTTCGGGATATAACCAGATCAAGATGCATCCAGAGGATGAGAAGCATACGGCGTTTAGAACACCCCTCGGCGTCTTCTGCTATACGGTGATGCCTTTCGGTCTGAAGAATGCCGGTGCCACATACCAGCGAGCGATGACTAAGATTTTCCAAGAACATCTCAGGAAAACAGTCGAATGCTACGTTGATGATTTGGTTGTGAAAAGCCGCAACAAGGAAGATCACATCAAGGATTTGAAGACAATGTTCGATCTCATGAGGAGTCATCAGTTGAAGATGAACCCCACTAAATCATTTCTTGGAATGTCCAGCGGAAAATTTCTTGGGTTCGTCGTCACCACTAAGGGTATACATATCGATCCTGATAAGGTGAAGGCGATACATGAATTGCAGCCCCCGAGGAATCTGAGAGAACTCAGAGGATTGCAAGGGCGTTTAGCTTATATCCGGCGTTTCATCTCAAATCTTTCTGGGAAGTGCCAACCGTTCTCTAAGCTGAACAAGAAAGGAGTATCATTCATCTGGGATGATGCCTGCCAAAAAGCGTTCGAAGATATCAAAACATATCTGGCGAACCCTCCTGTTCTCGTTGCACCGAAATCTGGTAAACCGTTCTTGATTTATCTCAAGGCGATGAACCACTCGATAAGTGCCTTACTAGCGCAAGACGATGATAACGGTCACGAACAGGCAGTTTATTACCTCAGTCGGACCTTGGTAGGCGCTGAGTCTCGATATCCGATGATTGAGAAAGAATGCCTTGCATTGGTATTTGCGATGCAAAAGATGCGGCATTACCTGGTGGGACAGACGATCTACGTTATCTCCAACGTTAATCCAGTACGGGTGTTTATGACGCAACCGGCCTCTATGAATTGGCGGCTAGCGAAGTGGGCCCTTCTCTTGTCCCAATACGATTTGCACTTCAAGCAGCAGAAGTCGATAAAAGGACAGGCGATTTGTGACCTTTTGGCGGCAAACCCGACCACAGATACGGCAGAAGTATATGATGACTTGCCGGATGAAACCCACGAGGTTAACACCACATCACACCAACAAGTATGGCAATTATACTTCGATGGTGCCTCAAGGGCAGTTAATAGAGTAATAACCCCGGGATGTCCTACAGTTTCCTCTGGAGTTGGAGTCGTCTTAATCTCCCCTGGAAAGCACGTGATGCCTCGGGCTTATTCGTTGACTAGTCCGTGCTCCAATAATGTTGCCGAATACAACGCGCTTCTCATTGGACTCAGTTTCGCCAAAGAGCTGGGGGTCGAATATCTCGAAGCTTTTGGAGATTCGCAATTGATAGTCAACCAAGTTCGCGGTGAGTATGAAGTCAGGAATCAAGACCTGATCCCGTACCACCAGGAAGCCATCAAAATGGCAGAATCTTTCGAAGAATTCTTTATTGAATACATCCCTCGTCTCCAGAACGCTTATGCAGACGCACTGGCGGCACTAGCAGTATCACTGGCACAGCCTCCCGAAGCTGAGCTGTTAGTCACAGTACGGACGCATCAACTCTGCGTACCCATATACAGTACGGAGATTGAAGAAGAAGAGGATAGAAACGTGAACGCCAAAGAGGTGAATTCAACTCAAATTGGGTCTGAGTCCCGAGATTGGCGTTTTCCTATCATCGACTACGTCCAATATGGTATCTTGCCAGAGGATGTAAAAGAAAAGGAATCAATCCGCCGAAGAGCTCCAAGATTCTTCTATAATACCGAGACCCATACGTTATACCGTAGAGGGTACGACGGTCTTTTGCTCCGATGCCTTTCGAACAGAGAAGCAAAGGAAGTTCTTAAGGAAGCACACGAAGGAGAATGTGGTGCGCATCAGCCCGGTCCTAAACTGTATGATCGCATCAGGAGGATGGGATATTTCTGGCCAACGATGGTTCGTGACGCAATCGAATACGCACGAGAATGCCACGCTTGCCAGATACATGCGAATTATATGCATCAACCGCCAGAGCAGTTGCACACGTCAACCACGTCTTGGCCGTTCGAGACTTGGGGCATGGACATAGTCGGTCCTATTTTTCCCCCTTCAGTCAAAGGTGATCGGTTCATCCTCGCGATCACAGATTATTTCTCAAAGTGGGCTGAAGCGATTCCGCTTAGAGAAGTGAAGACGAACAACGTCATCAATTTCATCAAGCATCATGTCATTTACCGACACGGCGTGCCAAGAAGGATCATTCATGACAACGGTCCACAGTTCATAAGCAATGCCTTCGTCAGATTCTGCGACAAGTTCAAAATCGAAGATGTTTCGTCGACAGCTTACTACCCCGCCGCGAATGGATTAGCGGAGGCGTTTAACAAGACGATCATCAAGATCTTGTCAAAGCTCGTGAAGACCAATAAACGAGACTGGGACGATAAACTCGGTGAAGCACTCTGGGCTTATCGCACCACCATACGCACGCCTACGGGAGCTACCCCGTATTCGCTGGTATACGGATGTGAAGCTGTGCTACCGCTGGAAATTCAGATTCCGTCCCTTCGGATCGCCCTCGCAACGGAGATGACGACGGAGGAACAACATCAGAAGCGTCTCGAAGAGCTCGAGAGGCTGGATGAAAAGCGTTTGGAGGCTCAACAACACATCGAGTTTTACCAAGCCAGGATGTCAAGGGCTTTTAACAAAAGAGTCCGACAGAGAAGCTTCAAGGAAGGAGATCTGGTCCTCGCTGCTCGCCGACCAATAATTCTCACCTCCAAGAAGAAAGGTAAATTCGAACCCAAATGGGAAGGACCGTTTGTAATAGACACAGTCTATTCAAACGGCGCATATCGCCTGATTACTCAAGAGGGCGCCAGGCAATTAATGCCAATAAATGGGAAGTTCCTGAAAAAGTACTATCCCTAGTACATTCAGGATAACTCATTTACCGGGAAGTTCCTCGAAGAATATTACACTTAATATTCTAGAGGATAACCCAAAATCATTGTCACCACCAAAATCCCTCACTGATCAATTTCAATTGACAGTGAGTCCACCAAAAATGTTTTTCTGGCCCTCTTGATTCTTTCCATGAACAAGAGGTCCACTTTCAGTTCGGAGTCCCTTTTCGATAAACGAAAGAACTCCTTCCCTTTTTCTCTTTGGTTAAACCTTGTTCATGGTTATAACCGGAGTTGAAAATACCACTTCGATAAACGAAGGACCCATTTTCAGTTTAGATAACTCATCCTATAAAAGGCAAGTTTATCTAAATTTTCCAGATTCTCGGAGTGGACACCCCACTTCTAGTTTCTTCTTCGCTGGAAATAGAATATAAAATTCTTCCTTTCCAGAATCAGGGAATAGAATATAAAATTCTTCCTTCCTTGTCTGTTGGGTTCGCCTTCACCCTAAAAGAAGACCGGGAAATAGAATATAAAATTCTTCCTTTCCCGCACCAACCTTTTCTAAGAATCTATCAATCTAGGATTCATCCTAGGAAGTTTATCCCGAATCCTAAGCAGGGATAAGTCTGCGCCTAACACGCGCTGCCGGTTTAGTCTTTTTCCGCACAAAAAGACACCAGAGTCTGATTCTGGGGTATTTTATCCTGAAACCTAAGCAAGGATAAGTCTGCGCTTAACCTGCGCTGCCGGTTAGTTCTTAACCGTTAAAAAGAACACCCGTCCACATATTCAACATTGTGGCAGGTCGTCATTAATAACACCAAAATCCATGCCTTACACGCATGGGGAATGTCATCCTGAATCCTAAGAAGGGATATGCCGACGCCTAACACGCGTCGCCGGTTTAGTCTTTCGCCGTAGAAAAAGACACCAGAAGACCAGTCTGGGGTATTTTATCCCGAAACCTAAGTAGGGATAAAGTCAACACCTAACACGTGTTGCCGGGTAGCCTATTCCCGTAACAATGGCGAAGTCTATGTATTCGACATCATAGCACGAAGTCTAAGAGAATTCATTCTCTTAGCACAACGTTACATGCGAACGGAGTTAGACAATCCGCATGCTAGCCCGACTCAAACGGTAGTCGGTAAAGGCTAATCAAACCCGTTGAAGGCTGGGGGTTAGCCAAAAATCCTAAAGTCAACACCTAACACGTGTCGCCGGGTAGCCTATTCCCGTAACAATGGCGAAGTCTATGTATTCGACATCATAGCACGAAGTCTAAGGGAGTTCATTCCCTTAGCACAACGTTACATGCGGAACGGATTCCGACAATCCGCATGCTAGCCCGACTCAAACGGTAGTCGGTAAAGGCTAATCAAACCCGTTGAAGGCTGGGGGTTAGCCAAAAATCCTAAAGTCAACACCTAACACGTGTCGCCGGGTAGCCTATTCCCGTAACAATGGCGAAGTCTATGTATTCGACATCATAGCACGAAGTCTAAGGGAGTTCATTCCCTTAGCACAACGTTACATGCGGAACGGATTCCGACAATCCGCATGCTAGCCCGACTCAAACGGTAGTCGGTAAAGGCTAATCAAACCCGTTGAAGGCTGGGGGTTAGCCAAAAAATCCTAAAGTCAACACCTAACACGTGTCGCCGGGTAGCCTATTCCCGTAACAATGGCGAAGTCTATGTATTCGACATCATAGCACGAAGTCTAAGGGAGTTCATTCCCTTAGCACAACGTTACATGCGGAACGGATTCCGATAATCCGCATGCTAGCCCGACTCAAACGGTAGTCGGTAAAGGCTAATCAAACCCGTTGAAGGCTGGGGGTTTGCCAAAAATCCTATGAGTATTATGGTCAATCATTTCAAACGTGATGAGGAATCATAATAAAGATAAAGATAAAAACCAATTCCACTAAAGAGAATCAAATGTCAAGGTTTTCAGCAAATAAAATCATACATCAAGCCCATGGCTAAGAATCTGCTGACTGAATTCAGATAACTTCTCGTCATAAGAGCGTCTAAGCTCCTCCTGCAACTCAGCTCTAACAGACTCTTCGTTCGCAGCTAAAGTCCTCACAGCATCCTCCTCTGTCTCAGCCAGTCTCTGCTTCAAGGACTTCAGCTCATCAGATAAAGCAGCATTTGCTTGCTGATTCTGCATCTTTGTGTCTTCCTTCTCACGGAGTTCTCGTCGGAGCTGATCTATCTGAGAATCAAGCTCCTCGAGGAAAGAAGATCTAGTGGCGAAATCAGCCTCAACTCGATCTATGCGGTCCCGCTGCACCTGAATCTCGAGCTCAGCAACCATCCGAGTACTGCGCCATGTCTGTAAGCGAGCATCCAACTCGGCAGCAACGAATGAAGAGGCACCTGTATCCCGGAGCTCATGAAACATCTGAAGCTCACGCTCTAAGCGATCAAGGTCATCAACCATAGCCGTCGCTAGATCCGGACATCCTATGTCCCTAATCAAGTTTATCTTGGAATCGAGGTAGGGCTTAAATTGGCGAAGAGAAAGTCCGTCGTGGAGGAGTTTGCCAATTATAACAGTCAGGGAGGAGAAATAAGAGCGGACTTCTACGCTGATGATGATCTTCTCAGGGTCATCCCCTGATAACAACTCCTTAACGAGGATATGAAGCTGAGAAGGAAGCCCTACACAAAGAAGAGAAGTTCGTCAAAAGCCTCAATGAGGAAATGAACGGCATCGCTCAGCTAATTAAATTATACCTCCTTCCCCTCGAGTCACTGGGGGTGATGGAGATGTAACAACTGTAGCTGCATCGACTGGTGGAGTTGGTCGCACAGCCGGCTCAACATGGTCTTTCTCAACAAAAGCTCCTGTCAAATTCAAAACAGAATTCGCAGAGGCGTTACATTATAGCTGCATTAGTCAAGGTCGACTAGTCCTATAATCAACTCAGCAGGAGGCACATACCTTCAAAGGAACCATCCTCAGGATTGTTAGCAAATGCGGACTCAGGAAACATGTCTCCAGGTAGCTGGTCATCAATCTGAGGTGAGCTATATATGTAGTGCATCATAGGAGTGTCCGCAAACAGGCTTCCCTCGTCAAAATCGTCGATGGAGAAATCTGACATAAAAGAATATAAGTGCCAAAGAATAATGAAGAGACTACAACTAATGGAAATGAGTTACCTCTCACGGGTGCATCAGCCTCTTCGTTTCCAAGGTTCGCCTCCTGCAAATTATCTGAAGGAGCAAGGAGTAGAGGACAGTTAGAGGATACACAAATTCATTAATGTATTATCTAAAGAAATACGCTGTCAGTGATAGATGTACCTTGACTCACAGAATCTGGTCCTACACTGTGTCTAAAGAAACAAGGGAAGCCTTGCAAGAAGCCTTGACCAATTCAGAAGTGTTCCTTACTCGGATCAAGCCGGCACTTGAAGAGCCAGGACCGTTAATTCAACACTGCAATATAGCGGCTAAAAACCTTCCTTGCATTACTTTCACCAAAGAAGATATGCAGACGAAGAATTCGAACGGCATTCCAGTTAGCAAGTTGGCATCCACGGGCACTGTTATCTACGGATTCAACACTAGCAGGTCAAGACCCTTGGGTAAGTCCGGGTAAAGTGTCAAATGGGAGATTTGAAGACGGAAGTCACATGTTATGTGATCGATGCCGAGACTTCATATAACTTACTATTGGGTTGGCCTTGGATCCATAGTAACGTTTTATCTATGGATTCAACACTAGCGGATCAAGACCCTTGGATAAGATTCTGGTAAAGTGTCAAATGGGAGATTTGAAGACAGAAGTCACATGTTATGTGATCGATGCCGAGACTTCATATAACTTACTATTGGGTTGGCCTTGGATCCATAGTAACGTTATAATCCCCTCTACTCTCCATCAGTGTTTGAAATATGTCGACGCTGATAATAAAGTTAGGACGGTGGTCGCGGATAAGCAACCATTCAAAGGGTATGAGAATTATTTCACTGATTCTCTCCTTTATGGTAACGAATCCGATACTGAATCATCGGCCCATGGCACGGACAGCGGAGAAGAAGCTGATACCGAAGACGGATTTGATTACAATGGAGGTTATGTTTTAAACGACATTGTACCCTTTGTAATCAACCTCGACGATGAACAATCGTCAAAGGGCAGTTGTAACTGGCAACTTGTCAATAATGAAATAAATAACGATTTAGAGTACTCCCTGTCTCTTGATGATGTGATAAAAGAATTGTATGATAATCCCGATTTATATATGCCGATTCGATCGTCCTATATAGCGAAAGAACGCCTCCAGCATTCTTTCGGAACAACCCTGGTCATCCCAACCAAAATAGGAGGTGAAAAAGAAGTGATTTACGATAAAGGAAAAAGCTCTCCATTACCAGATCATTTCTTAAGCGAAGATGAGAATGATGACAAACCTGGTCAGCATCTATCTAAGTATAGTCCAGAAGCGCGCAAGCTCATGGAAAAGCAGGGGTATGATTTCACACTCGGAGAAGGTCTATACTTCGATCGAGGTCCTCGTGTTCCAGCCAAAGCGGCATATGTACCAAAAGGGAAACCAGACGATTATTATAAATACGGACGAGGGTTAGGGTATGAATCTTCTTCAGAAGATGAATGTTGCTGGTTAATCAATAACCCATCATCTGAGCAATATAAAGATGGAAATTCGTCAGATGCCTCAGAATGGGATTCCGATACAAGTATGGGGGAAGCTTTCAAAGCTCTAATGGTGAACATGGCTACAGCTGATCCGTCCACAATGGAGAACGATGATCAAATGCCAATATGGGAAGACCCATGGGTTCATCACCTAAACATGCAGTATGGTGATAGGTTTGAACAGAGGGAACCCCCCACTGAAGATAAAATAGTCCAAGTTAACATGGGTGATGAGGCCAACCCAAAGCCTATATTCATCAGCGATAGTCTTCCCTCAAATGAGAAGGAGGAATTAATTGCTCTCATCAGGGAATACATTGACGTCTTTGCCTGGAACTATGAAGATATGCCAGGGCTCGACCCCAATGTAGCAATGCACTACCTCGATATCAAGCCGGATGCCAAACCTGTCAAACAACAGCAAAGACGGTTTCGTCCGCAGATTATGGAAGCTATTGAGGCAGAGGTTAAGAAATTGATCGAATCAGGATTTATCCAAGAGGAACAACATCCAGACTGGCTAGCCAACATCGTTCCCGTCATGAAGAAGAATGGCAAAATCAGGATTTGAATACAGCATGCCAAAAAGACGACTTTCCTCTCCCAATCACAGATGTCATTATGGACAATACGTGTGGATTTGAGAGAATGTCTTTTATGGATGGTTTTTCAGGATATAACCAAATCAAGATGCACCCAGATGACGAGAAGCATACAGCGTTCAGAACGCCCCTCGGTGTCTTTTTCTACACCGTGATGCCTTTCAGTCTAAAGAATGCAGGCGCCACGTACCAGCGAGCAATGACTAAGATTTTCCAAGAACATCTCAGGAAAACAGTCGAATGCTACGTTGATGATTTGGTTGTAAAAAGCCGCAACAAATAAGATCACATTAAGGACTTGAAGACGATGTTCGATCTCATGCGGAGTCATCAATTGAAGATGAACCCCACTAAATCCTTCCTTGGAATGTCCAGCGGAAAATTCCTTGGATTCGTCGTCATCACTAAAGTTATACATATCGATCCTGATAAGGTGAAGGCAATACATGAACTACAACCTCCTAGAAATCTAAGAGAACTCAGAGGGTTGCAAGGGCGTTTAGCTTACATCTGGCAGTTCATCTCAAATCTTTCTGGGAAGTGCCAACCATTCTCTAAGCTAAACAAGAAAGGTGTGTCATTTATTTGGGACGACGCCTGCCAAAAAGCATTCGAAGACATCAAAACATATCTGACGAATCCTCCTATTCTCGTCGCACCAAAATCAGATAGACCGTTCTTGATTTATCTCAAGGCGATGAACCACTCGATAAGTGCCTTACTAGCGCAAGACGATGATAATGGTCACGAACAGGTAGTCTATTACCTAAGTCGGACCTTGATAGGCGCCGAGTCTCGATATCCGATGATTGAGAAGGAATGCCTCGCATTGGTATTCGCAATGCAAAAGATATGGCATTAACTAGTTGGACAAATGATTTACGTTATTTCTAACATTAATCCAGTACGGGTATTTATGATGCAACCGGCCTCTATGAATTGGCGGTTAGCGAAGTGGGCCCTTCTCTTGTCCTAATATGATTTGCACTTCAAACAGCAGAAGTCGACCAAAGGACAAGCGATTTGTGATCTTTTGGTGGCAAACCCGACAACGGATACGGCAGAAGTATATGATGACTTGCCAGATGAAACCCACGAGGTTAACACTACATCGTACCAACAAGTATGGCAATTATACTTCGATGGTGCTTCGAGAGCAGCTAACGTAGCAAGTGCTCCTGGATGTTCTATGATTTCTTCTAGAGTTGGAGTCGTCTTAGTTTCCCCAGGAAAACATGTGATGCCTCGAGCCTACTCGTTGACTAGCCCGTGTTCCAATAACGTAGCCGAGTACAACGTGCTTCTCATTGGACTCAGTTTCGCCGAGGAGCTGGGGGTTGAATATCTCGAAGCTTTCAGGGATTCTCAATTGATAGTCAACCAAGTCCGGGGAGAGTATGAAGTTAGGAACCAAGACCTGATCCCGTACCATCAGGAGGCCATAAAAATGGCAGACTCTTTTGAAGAATTCTTTATTGAATACATCCCTCGTCTCCAGAATGCTTATGCAGATGCACTGGCAGCACTAGCGGTATCACTTGCACAGCCTCCCGAAAATGAACTATTAGTCACAGTAAGGACGCATCAACTCTGCATACCCATATACGATATGGATATTGAAGAAGAAGATGATAGAGACATAAGCGCCAAGGAGGTGAAAGTCCCGAGATTGGCGTTTTCCTATCATTGACTACGTCCAATATGGTATTTTGCCAGAGGACGTAAAAGAAAGGGAATCAATTCGCCGAAGAGCGCCAAGATTCTTCTACAATACCGAGACCCATACATTATACCGTAGAGGGTACGATGGTTTGTTACTCTGATACCTTTCGAACAAAGAAGCAGAAGAAGTTCTTAAGGAAGCACATGAAGGAGAATGTGGCGCGCATCAGCCCGGTCCCAAACTATATGATCGCATCAGGATAATGGGATATTTTTGGCCAACAATGGTTCGTGACGCAATCGAGTACGCCCGAGAGTGTCATGCTTGTCAAATACATGCAAATTATATGCACCAACCACCAGAGCATTTACACACGTCAACCACGTCTTGGCCGTTCGAGACATGGGGCATGGACATCGTCGGTCCTATTTTCCCCCTTCAGTCAAAGGTGATCGATTCATCCTCGCAATCACGGATTACTTTTCAAAGTGGGCTGAAGCGATTCCGCTTAGAGAAGTGAAGACGAACAACGTCATCAATTTCATCAAGCATCATGTCATATACAGACACGGCGTGTCGAGACGGATCATTCATGACAACGGTCCGCAGTTCATAAGCAACGCCTTCGTCAGGTTTTGTGATAAGTTCAAAATTCAAGATGTTTCGTCAACAGCTTATTATCCCGCTGCGAATGGATTAGCTGAAGTGTTTAACAAAACAATCATTAAGATCCTGTCAAAGCTCGTGAAGACCAATAAACGAGACTGGGACGATAAACTCGGTGAAGCACTCTGGGCTTATCGTACCACTATACGCACACCTATAGGAGCTACCCCATATTCGTTGATATACGGATGTGAAACTGTGCTACCATTGGAGATTCAAATCCCATCCCTTCGGATCGCTCTCGCAGCCGAGATAACGACAGAAGAACAACACTAGAAACGTCTCGAAGAACTCGAAAGGTTGGATGAAAAGCGCTTGGAAGCTCAACAACACATCGAGTTTTATCAAGCCAGAATATCTAGGGCTTTTAACAAAAGAGTCCGACAGAGAAGCTTCAAGGAAGGAGATCTGGTCCTCGCTGCTCGCCGACCGATAATCCTCAACTCCAAGAAGAAAGGTAAATTTGAACCCAAATGGGAAGGACCGTTTGTGATAGACACAGTCTACTCAAACGGCGCATATCGCCTGATTACTCAAGAGGGCGCCAGGCAATTAATACCAATAAATGGGAAGTTCCTAAAAAAGTACTATCCCTAGTACATTCAGGATAACTCATTTCCTGGAAAGTTCCTTGAAGAATATTACACTTAATATTCTAGAGGATAACCCAAAATCATTTTCACCACCAAAATCCCTCACTGATCAATTTCAATTGACAGTGAGTCCACCAAAAATGTCTTTCTAGCCCTCTTGACTCTTTCCATGAACAAGAGGTCCACTTTCAGTTCAGAGTCCCCTTTCGATAAACGAAAGAACTCCCTTCTTTTTCTCTTTGGTTAAGCCTTCTCATGGTTATAACCTAAGTTGAAATTTCACTTCGATAAACGAGGAACTCATCTTCAGATTAGATAACCAGTCCTATAAAAGGTAAGTTTATCTAGATCTTCCAGATTCTCGGAGTGGAGATCCCACTTCTAGTTTCTTTTGCGCTGGAAATAGAATATAAAATTCTTCCTTTCCAGAATCAAGGAATAGAATATAAAATTCTTCCTTCCTTGTATTCGGGTTCGCCTTCACCCTAAAAGAAGACCGGGAAATAGAATATAAAATTCTTCCTTTCCCGCACTGATCTTTTCCAAAATTTGTCAATATAGGATTCATCCTAGGAAGTTTATCCCGAATCCTAAGCAGGGATAAGTCTGCGCCTAACACGCGCTGCCGGTTTAGTCTTTTTCCGTACAAAAAGACACCAGAGTCCGATTCTGGGGTATTCTATCCTGAAACCTAAGCAAGGATAAGTCTGCGCTTAACCCGCGCTGCCGGTTAGTTCCTAACCGTTAAAAAGAACACTCGTCCGCATAAAAATCCTAAAGTCAACACCTAATACGCGTTGCCGGGTAGCCTATTCCCGTAACAATGGCGAAGCCTATGTATTCGACGTCATAGCACAAAGTCTAAGGGAGTTCATTCCGTTAGCACAACGTTACATGCGGAACGGATTTAGACAATCCGCATGCTAGCCCGACTAACACGGTAATCGGTAAAGGCTTATCAAACCCGTTGAAGGCTGGGGGTTAGCCAAAAATCCTAAAGTCAACGCCTAACACGCGTTGCCGGGTAGCCTGTTCCCGTAACAATGGCGAAGTCTACGTATTCGAAGTCGTAGCATCAAGGTCTAAGAGAATTCACTCTCTCAGCACAACGTTACATGCGGAACGGATCTAGACAATTCGCATGCTAGCCCGACTCAAACGGTAGTCGGTAAAGGCACATCAAATCCGTTGATGGCTGAGGATTTGCCAAAAATCCTAAGTCAACGTCTGATACACGTGTCTACGTATTCAATATCGTAGCACTAAAAGAGTTAACTCTTTTAGCATAACGTCACATGCGGAACGGACTTAAACAATACGCATGCTAGCCCGACTCAAATGGTAGTCGATAAAGGCTTATCAAACCCGTTGATGGCTGAGAATTTGCCAAAAATTCTATAAATGCAAGTCATTGAAGCATCATCTTCATTAGTTGGTCTCGTGACTTGAGCATCTAACAACTCCAATATTTAGGACCGCCATGCTCCAATACCTCAAGAGCTTAAACTGTGTATACTCCAACAAACGTCAAGTGATCTGAGACCCTAGGGTCAACGCCGGTCAACGCGTAACCCTAGGTCAACGCCAATCAACGCGTTGCGATCAAAAAGTCAACGTACGACATTCGAAACCCTAGGGTCAACGCCGATCAACGCATACCCCTAGGTCAACGCCAGTCAACGCGTTGCGGCCAAAAGTCAATAAACAGTGATCTGAAACCCTGAGTCAGCACGATGTGACGGAAATAATCAGTTCAAAAGAGGCTGAACCAGGCCGGTTCAACTCATTCGGGCACGAAAAATACTCCAATAAGGTATATTAGTATAAACTGTTCCCTATTTTTGGTTGAGAAGTTCCTGGAGAATATTTTTCTAAAAATATTCTTAAGGATAACTCAACAACATTACACCGGACAACGCGTCGCATATATGGACTCAACAATCGATGGTCAGTTCTATGTTGAACCAACAAGCACGAGCTAAAGATCAGAAAATCTGGAATCGACTTCAAGTTTAAAATTCCGACAACGGTCAGACAATAAATGCAGCACCGGAACCCTTACAGACATTCGACAAAGCACCGAATAGCCTGAAGGATTGAAGGAATCAAGAACAGAAGCCATTCCAAGGTCCCGTTACACCGACTGAAGGTTGGGACAATCATATCCAAAGTATTCCAGACTCTTCTATAAAAGAACGAGGCTGAAATACTTTGGAGGGGGTATCTGTAGGCGTATAAAACTGCCTATGGGTCCCTTAACACAGCTCGGCACGGTGATTCGACAAACCAACGAATCATCGGGTGACGTATCTAAGCACGAGCATTAGTCTACAACATCAAAGCGAAATGATATACGACAAAGCAGATTAACGAAGCGACGAGGTTAACGAATCGCACGCAAACAACGGAATACATCCACTCGCGTACGGAATCAAGCTAACGGTTCGGTGCGTCAACGAGTCATCCAACCGTGGAACAGATTCGAACTCGAACTCCAAGGCGGATTTACTGCCAAATCGGGATCCGGACTGCCAAATCAGGATTCAGATCAACAAATCAGAGTCCAGATCAATAATGAAGTTCGAATAAACCGCGAAACCGGACAACGGACACAACGGCGAAAGCCCGGCCAAAAACCGAGTCACTCGGGCGGCTCGGTGGCCGAGCCACCCCAAGGTGGCTCGGTGGCCGAGCCACCCCAAGGTGGCTCGGCCATGGCCGAGCCACCTTGGGGTGGCTCGGGGGCCGAGCCACCTCAAGGGGGCTCGGCCCAGAGCCGAGCCCCAAGGCACAGTCTTGAGTGCCTATAAATAGGCTAGGCATGACTCATTTGGAGAGGTTGGAATTTTTGAAGGCGAAGCTCTGCTGAATTGAGATCTGAACCTTGGAGTTTTGAAGCTTTGAAGACTTGCTCTTTCAGATCCGGTGCTCGGCGATCATCCAAGTCAAATAAGGCAGGAATTCGAGAGGGATCGGATCTGAGATCTACACAGTTTTCCTCCGGATCAAAGCTTGGTCTTTGATCCCGAGAAGAGTCTCGATTTCGCTTGGTCGATTTCGATAACTAGGACTATTATTTCCTTGGCGAAATAATCCCCTCGGTTGTTATTTCCTTTGCGAGATAACACCCGCTATACTGTGTAGATCCAACCGGATCTAGATCGTGCGGTGGTCCATGGATAAACCCCGGCGCAGGCGAATAACCCTCAAAAACGAGTGACCGCAAAACAGGAGCTCGTGATTTGTTCGACAAACAAGGAAAAAGTTGTAATTTTTATTTTCTTTTGATCTCGTTGTAACCGGATCTCATAAAAAGACCGGATCTTTGTGTAATCGATAAACAATTGCCAAAGAGCACAATGACTTCAATGAAAGCTACGATTTTTCCCGCGAACACATAAAAGGAAGTGCGCCAATGCAATCACAAATAAACAATATGATTACGGAGTTCGGTCCCCACGACCTACGTCTCCGCTCCTCACCTCGAGGAGATCTCCACTATCACAACCGGGTTTTCTACGTTCACCCGAACAACGTTTACACCTCACAATACAATCACTATGTAATCACACCACACACACTAAGTGTTGGTCCTAGCCCTGTTCGCGGGAAAAATCGTGTCTTTCTTCATTGATGTCATTGCACACTCTTGTAATAGTTTATCGATTACAAAAATCCGGTCTTTTTATAAGATCCGGTTACAATGAGATCAAAGAAAAAGAAAAAAGATTACAACTTTCCTTATTTGTCGAACAAATCATGAGCTCCTGTTTTGCGGTCACTCGTTTTGTGGGTTCTTCGCCTGCGCTGGGGTTTATCCGTGGACCACCGCGAGATCTAGATCCAATCGGATCTACGTAGTATGACGGGTATTATTTCGCCAAGGAAATAATAGCCGAGGGTACTATTTCGCCAAGGAAATAGTAGCCTTTAGTTCTCGGGATCAAAGACCAAGCTTTGATCCGGAGTATGCCTGCGTAGATCTGAGATCCGATTTGAGATCCGGTTCCTCTCGAACTCTTGCCTTATTTGGCGTCGACGATCGCCGAGCACCGGATCTGGAAGAGCAAGTCTTCAAAGTCCCAAAGCTTGAATCTTTTTTTAGATCTGAGCTTCGAATCCAGCAGAGCTTCGCCTCCAAAAAATCTAACCTTTCAAAATGAACCAAGGGGGGCCTATTTATAGGCAACTCTCACTGTGCCTTGGGCACAAGGTGGCCGTCCACCTATAGGTGGCTCGGCCTTGGCCGAGCCACCCATAGGTGGCTCGGTTTTGGCCGAGTCCCCTTTGGTGTTTGGGTTTTGCCATTTTTTCTGGTCTCGTGGTTGATTTGGACTCTGATTTGTTGATCTGAATCCTGATTTGGCAGTAAACCCACTTCGTTGTTGATCCGGACTCTGATTTGATAGTCTGAATCCCAATATGGCAGTAAATCTGCCCGGCCACCTAGCCACCTATAGGTGGCTAGGCTTTGGCTGAGCCACCCATAGGTGGCTCGGTTTTGGCCGAGTCCCCTTTGGTGTTTGGGTTTTGCCATTTTTTCTGGTCTCGTGGTTGATTTGGACTCTGATTTGTTGATCTGAATCCTGATTTGGCAGTAAACCCACTTCGTTGTTGATCCGGACTCTGATTTGATAGTCTGAATCCCAATATGGCAGTAAATCTGCCTCGGTGTTTGAGTTCAAATCCGTTCTATGGTTGGATGACTCATTGACTCACCGAACTGTTATCTTGATGCGAATGGATGTATTCCATTGTTGCGTGCGGTTCGTTAGCCTTGTTGCCTCGTTAATCCGCTTCGTTGCATGTCACTTGGCTTCGGCGTTGTGGACTGACGCTCGTGTTTGGATATGTCGTCCGTTGGTTCGTCGGTTTTGTGTCGAGCTGTGCTAAGGGACCTATAAGCAATTTTATACGCCTACAGATACCCCCTCCAAAGTATTATGATTGTCCCAACCTTCAGTCGGTGTAACGGGACCTTGGAATGGCTTCTGTTCTTGATTCCTTCAATCCTTCAGGCTATTCGTTGCTTTGTCGAATGTCTGTAAGGTTTCCGGTGCTGCATTTATTGTCTGACCGTTGTCGGAATTTCGAATTTGAAGTCGGTTCCTAATTTTCTAATCTTTAGCTCGTGTTTGTTGGTTCAACATAGAACTGACCATCGATCGTTGGCGCTTATTTGCGACGCATTGTCTGGCGTAGTGTTGTTGAGTTATCCTTAAGAATATTTTTAGAAAAACATTCTCCAGAAACTTCTCAACCAAAAATAGGGAACAGTTTATACTCGTATACCTTATTGGAGTAATAAGAAGCAGTTTATACTCGTATACTTTTCGGAGTATTAAGAAGCAGTTTATACTCGTATACTTTTCAGAGTATTAAGAAGCAGTTTATACTCGTATACTTTTCGGAGTATTAAGAAGCAGTTTATACTCGTATACTTTTCGGAGTATTGATTCTTTTTTTTTCATTGCAACGCATTGATCGGCGTTGACCTAGGGTTACGCGTTGACCGGCGTTGACCCTAGGGTTTCGAACGTCGTACATTGACTTTTTGATCGCAACGCGTTGACTGGCGTTGACCTAGGGTTACGCATTGTCCGGCGTTGACCTTAGGGTTTTGAACGTCGTACGTTGACTTTTTGATCGCAACGTGTTGACTGGCGTTGACCTAGGGTTACGCGTTGTCCGGCATTGACCCTAGGGTTTCAAATGTCGTAGGATGTTCAAGTCACGAGACCAACTAATGAAGTTGATGCGTCAGTGACTCTCGCATTTATAGGATTTTTGGCAAACCCCCAGCCATCAACGGGTTTGATGCGCCTTTACCGACTACCGTTTGAGTCGGGCTAGCATGCGGATTGTTTAAATCCGTTCCGCATGTGACGTTGTGCTAAGAGAGTTAACGCTCTTAGTGCTACGATACTGAATATGTAGACTTCATCTTTCTCCTGTGAAAAGACTACCCGGCAACGCGTGTTAGGCGTTGACTTTAGGATTTTTGGCTAACCCCCAGCCTTCAACGGATTTGATTAGCCTTTACCGACTACCGTTTGAGTCGGGCTAGCATGCGGATTGTCAAATCCGTTCCGCATGTAAGGCCGAGACACCCCCTTGGGGGTGTCTCGGCCAAGGCCGAGACACCCCTTGGGTGTCTCGGCTTGGCCGAGACACCCCTGGGGTGTCTTGGTTTTGCCAAGACACCCCTCGGGTGTTTCGAGCTTGCCGAGACTCCGTTTAGGTGTTTTGTTGGTTCCCCTGTATATTCTTCGTCCGGATTCGGATTTGAGTGATTCCGGGTGCGTTGGATGCGCGACGAAGAGTTTGACCCGCTCTGGTGATTGGATTATCTGTAGAGTGGTCGAGGCATGAAGGGCGTTGTCCTTTTTGTGAACAGTGCCGGGCTTCCCGATTGGTCCGGGTCTTCGTGATTCCGAAGTCCTATCCGCTCATGTAACTCGTCGATTCACTTCAGTCGTTCGTCGACGTCGATTAGGCTCATGTGGATTGGATGGTGACGTTCATCGTCGCTCGTTAACACTGAACCGGTTGTGGAGAACTATAGGCAATTTTTGATGCCTACAGATACCCCCTCCAAAGTGTTCCTGACTCGTTTCTTTTATAGAAGAGGCTGGAATACTTTGGATGTGATTGATCTGGCCTTTAGTCGGCGTAGTTAGCTTCAACTCTTGACTCTTTCGATTTTCGATCTATTCGATGCTTTGACGAATAGCCGAGGTTCTTCCGGCGCTGCGTTTATCGTCTGGCCGTCGTCGGAGTCTCGAGTCTGCAGCTGATGAATTGAGTTTGGCTCGTGTCATTGAGTTGACTTTGAACTACCTCCGCCACATTGTGCTGGCTTAGGGTTTCGGATCCCCGTGTGTTGGCTTTTTATCGCAACGTGTTGACCGGCGTTGACCTAGGGTTATGTGTTGACCGGCGTCCACCCTAGGGTTTCGGATCGTCGAAACGTTGACTTTTGTTGCAACGCGTTGACTGGCGTTGACCTAGGGTTATGCGTTGTCCGGCGTTGACCTTAGGGTTTTGAACGTCGTACGTTGACTTTTTGATCGCAACGTGTTGACTGGCGTTGACCTAGGGTTACGCGTTGTCCGGCATTGACCCTAGGGTTTCGAATGTCGTTGGATGCTCAAGTCACGAGACCAACTAATGAAGCTGATGCGTCAGTGACTCTCGTATTTATAGGATTTTTGGCAAACCCTCAGCCATCAACGGGTTTGATGAGCCTTTACCGACCACCGTTTGAGTCGGGCTAGCATGCGGATTATCTAAATCCGTTCCGCATGTGACGTTGTGCTAAGAGAGGCATGTGACGTTATGCTAAAAGAGTTAACCCTTTTAGTGCTACGATATTGAATATGTAGACTTCATCTTTCTCCTGTGAAAAGACTAAACAGCAACGTGTATCAGACGTTGACTTAGGATTTTTGGCAAATCCTCAGCCCTCAACGGATTTGACGTGCCTTTACCGATTACCGTTTGAATCGAGCTTGCATGCGGATTGTTTAAGTCCGTTCCGCATGTGACGTTATGCTAAAAGAGTTAACCCTTTTAGTGCTACGATATTGAATACGTAGACTTCGTCTTTCTCACGGGAATAGACTACCCGGCAACGCGTGTTAGGTGTTGACTTTAGGATTTTTGGCTAACCCCCAGCCTTTAACGGGTTTGATTAGCCTTTACCGACTACCGTTTGAGTCGGGCTAGCATGCGGATTATCTAAATCTGTTCCGCATGTGACGTTGTGCTAAGAGAGTTAACGCTCTTAGTGCTACGATATTGAATACGTAGACTTCGTCTTTCTCACGGGAATAGACTACCCGGCAACGCGTGTTAGGCGTTGATTTTAGGATTTTTGGCTAACCCCCAGCCTTCAACGGATTTGATTAGCCTTTACCGACTACCGTTTGAGTCGGGCTAGCATGTGAATTGTCTAAATCCGTTCCGCATGTGACGTTATGCTAAGAGAGTGAATTCTCTGAGGCTTTGTGCTATGACGTCGAATACATAGGCTTCGCCATTGTTACGGGAATAGGCTACCCGGCAACGTGTATTAGACGCTGACTTATCCCTACTTAGGCTTCGGGATCAAAATCCCCAGAATCAAGTTCTGGTGTCTTTTTCTACGGAAAAAGACTAAACCGGCGACGCGTGTTAGGCGTCAGCGTATCCTTTCTTAGGATTCAGGATGAAATTCCCCATGCGTGTAAGGCATGGATTTTGGTGTTATTAATAACAACCTGCCACAATGTTGAATATGTGAACGGGTATTCTTTTTAACGGTTAAGAATTAACCGGCAGCGCAGGTTAAGCGCAGGCTTATCCTTGCTTAGGTTTCAGGATAAAATACCCCAGAATCGAACTCTGGTGTCTTTTTCTATGGAGAAAGACTAAACCGGCAGCGCGTGTTAGGTGCAGACTTATCCCTGCTTAGGATTCGGGATAAACTTCCTATGATGAATCCTAGATTGATAAATTTTGGAAAAGATCGATGCGGGAAAGGAAGAATTTTATATTCTATTTCCCGGTCTTCTTTCAGGGTGAAGGCGAACCCGAATACAAGGAAGAATTTTATATTCTATTCCTTGATTCTGGAAAGGAAGAATTTTATATTCTATTTCCAGCGAAGAAGAAACTAGAAGTGGGGTGTCCACTCCGAGAGTCTGGAAGATGTAGATAAAGTTACCTTTTATAGGACTGGTTATCTAATCTGAAGATGAGTTCTTCGTTTATCGAAGTGAAATTTTCAACTCCGGTTATAACCATGAAAAAGGTTTAACCAAAGAGAAAAAGGGAAGGAGTTCTTTCGTTTATCGAAAAGGGACTCCGAACTAAAAGTGGACCTCTTGCTCATGGAGAGAATCAAGAGGGCCAGAAAAACATTTTTGGTGGACTCACTGTCAATTGAAATTGATCAGTGAGGGATTTTGGTGGTGACAATGATTTTGGGTTATCCTCTAGAATATTAAGTGTAATATTCTTCAAGGAACTTCCCGGTAAATGAGTTATCCTGAATGTACTAGGGATAGTACTTTTTCAGGAACTTCCCATTTATTGGCATTAATTGCCTGGCGCCCTCTTGAGTAATCAGGCGATATGCGCCGTTTGAATAGACTGTGTCTATCACAAACGGTCCTTCCCATTTGGGTTCGAATTTACCTTTCTTCTTGGAATTGAGGATTATCGGTCGGCGAGCAGCGAGGACCAGATCTCCTTCCTTGAAGCTTCTCTGTCGGACTCTTTTGTTAAAGACCCTAGATATTCTGGCTTGATAAAACTCAATTTGTTGTTGAGCCTCCAAGTGCTTTTCATCCAACCTCTCAAGTTCTTCGAGACGTTTTTGATGCTGTTCTTCTGTCGTCATCTCGGTTGCGAGGGCGACCCGAAGAGATGGAATTTGGATCTACAATGGTAGCACAGCTTCACATCCGTATACCAGCGAATATGGTGTAGCTCCCGTAGGTGTGCGTATGGTGGTGCGATAAGCCCAGAGTGCTTCACCGAGTTTATCATCCCAATCTCGTTTATTGGTCTTCACGAGCTTGGACAGGATCTTAATGATCCTCTTGTTAAACGCCTCAGCTAATCCATTCGCAGCGGGATAATAAGCCGTTGACGAAACATCTTCAATTTTGAACTTGTCACAAAACCTGACGAAAGCATTGCTTATGAACTGTGGACCGTTGTCATGAATGATCCGTCTTGGCACGCCGTGCCGATATATGACATGATGCTTAATGAAATTGATGACGTTGTTCGTCTTTACTTCTCTAAGCGGAATCGCTTCGGCCCACTTCGAAAAGTAATCCGTGATTGCGAGGATGAATCGATCACCTTTGACTAAAGGGGGAAAAATAGGACCAACAATGTCCATACCCCATGTCTCGAACGGCCAAGACGTGATTGACGTGTGCAACTGCTCTGGTGGTTGATGCATATAATTTGCATGTATTTGACAAGCATGACACTCTCGGGCGTATTCGATTGCGTCACGAACCATTGTTGGCCAAAAATATCCCATTCTCCTGATGTGATCATACAGTTTGGGACCAGACTGATGCGCCCCACATTCTCCTTCATGCGCTTCCTTAAGAACTTCTTCTGCTTCTTTGTTCGAAAGGCATCGGAGTAATAAACCATCATACCCTCTACGGTATAACGTATGGGTCTCGGTATTATAGAAGAATCTTGGTGCTCTTCGGCGGATTGATTCTCTTTCTTTTACATCCTCTGGCAAAATACCATATTGGACGTAGTCAATGATGGGAAAACGCCAATCTCGGGACTCAGACCCAATTTGAGTTGAATTCACCTCCTTGGCGCTTATGTTTCTATCATCTTCCTCTTCAATATCCATATCGTATATGAGTATGCAGAGCTGATGCGTCCTTACTGTGACTAACAGCTCTGTTTCGGGAGACTGCGCAAGTGAAACCGCTAGTGCTGCCAGCGCATCCGCATAAGCGTTCTGGAGGCGGGGGATATATTCAATAAAAAATTCTTCAAAAGATTCTGCCATTTTGATGGCCTCCTGGTGGTACGGGATCAGGTCTTGGTTCCTGACTTCATACTCTCCACGGACTTGGTTGACTATCAATTGAGAATCCCCAAAAGCTTCGAGATATTCGACCCCCAGCTCCTTGGCGAAACTGAGTCCAATGAGAAGCGCGTTGTACTCGGCTACGTTATTGGAGCACGGACTAGTCAATGAATAAGACCGAGGCATCACATGTTTTCCCGGGGAGATTAAGACAACTCCAACCCCAGAGGAACTTTGATCGACTTCTGCTGTTTGAAGTGCAAATCGTATTGGGACAGGAGAAGGGCCCACTTCGCTAACCACCAATTCATAGAGGCCGGTTGTGTCATAAATACTCGTACTGGATTAACATTGGAAATGACGTAAATCGTCTGTCCAACCAAGTAATGCCGCATCTTTTACATTGCGAATACCAATGCGAGGCATTCTTTCTCAATCATCGGATATCGAGACTCGGCGCCTATCAAGGTCCGACTTAAGTAATAGACTGCCTGTTCGTGATCGTTATCGTCGTCCATGAAAGACATTCTCTCAAATCCACATGTATTGTCGATAATGACATCTGTGATTGGGAGAGGGAAGTCGTCTTTTGGACATGCTGTGTTCAGGTCCCTGAAGTCGATACAGATCCTGATTTTACCGTTCTTCTTCATGACGGGAACAATATTAGCTAACCAGTCTGGATGTTGCTCCTCTCGGATCATATTAATTTGGACTACTTCATCTTCGGTTGGTGGTTCTCTCTGTTCGAACCTATCACCGTATTGCATGTTTAGGTGATGAACCCATGGGTCTTCCCACGTTGGTATTTGATCGTCATCTTCCAACGTAGATGGATCAGCTGTAGTCATGTTTGACATTAAGGTTTTGAACATTTCTCCCAGACTTGTATCAGAGTCCCACTCTGAAGCATCGGGAGAGTATCCCTTCTTGGCTTTGTTAGCAATTTGATCGATAATTTGCCAACCACATTCGTCATCTGATGAAACATAACCTAAGCCTCGTCCATATTTATAATAATCCTCAGGCTTCCCTTTCGGTACATATACTGCTTTGGCTGGATTACGAGGACCTCGATCGAAGTATAAACCTTCTCCGAGTGTGAAATCGTACCCCTGCTTTTCCATGAGCTTGCGCGCTTCCGGACTATATTTAGATAAATGCCGACCAGGTTTGTCATCATCTTCGTCTTCACTTAGGAAATGATCTGGTAACGGAGAGTTTTTTCCTTTACCATAAATTACTTCTTTTGCACCTCCTACCTTGTTCGGGATGATCATGGTTGTTCCGAAAGAATGCTGGAGGCGTTCCTTTGTTACATAGGACGATCGGATCGGCATATACAACTCAGGGTTATCATACATCTCTTTTATCACATCATCAAGAGACAGGGAGTACTCCAAATCGTCTTTTATTTCAATATCGGCAAGTTGCCAGTTACAACCGCCATCTGATGATTGTTCATCGTCAAGATTGATTACAAAGGGTACAATGTCATTTAAAACAAAACCACCATTGTAATCGAATCCAGCTTCGGAAACAGCTTCTTCTCCGCTGTCCGTACCCTGGACCGATGGTTCCGTGTCGGATTCGTTACCATAGAGGAGAGAATCAGTAAAATAATTCTCAAACCCTTTAAATGGTTGTTTATCCGTGACCACCGTCCTGACCCTTCCACTAGTGTCGACATATTTCAGACACTGATGTAGGGTGGAGGGAACTATAACATTACTATGGATCCAAGGCCGACCCAGTAGTAAGTTATATGATGTCTCAGCATCAATCACGTAACACGTGACCTCCGTCTTCAGATCACCCATTTGGCATTTTATCCGGATCTTTCCCAAAGGCCTTGATCCGCTGGTGTTGAATCCGTAAATGACTGTGCCTGTAGACGCCAATTTGCTGACTGGAATACCAAGGCTATGCATAAGGCGAAGTGGCATAATGCTCACAGCGGAACCCGGATCCACTTGGATTCGGTTGACTTCGCTGGAGCCAATGTATCCGATGAAATATAGGGGCCGATCATGGTTTGAATTCTTCGTCTGCATGTCCTCTTTGGTGAAGGTGATGCAGGGAAGGTTCTTAGCCGCTATGTTGTAGTGTTGACTCAGCGGTTCTGGCCCTTCAGGCACCGGCTTGATTTGAGTCAGAAACACCTCTGAATTGGCCAAAGCTTCTTGCAAGGCCTCCCTGGTTTCCTTGGACAACCGCAGCAACTCATACAACGTTATCCGCGCTGGAATATTGGCTAATTGAGCCATTATATCAAAGGCTTGCGGAGTTTTCGAGCTTTTCGGTTTGTCTCTTCCAATCAGGCGACTGAAACAAGACTGCTTCGGATTCTGAACCTCCTGGGATTCTTCTCCTTCGGTTTACTCACTGGCTGTTGTCGAGCTTTTGCGTCCGGTGTAGGACTCGTAATCACCCCTATCTCCGTGAGAGTTTTGGCTGGTCCCCATTTATTCATCCCCTGCTCACTAGGTGGAGGATAATTGTAGTGATACTCATTTCCACTTCTAGTGGCGAAGGCTTCTTGTTCTTCTTCGGAGAGCGGGAAAGTAGGAGCTTCATCGCCATCCTCCGGCTTCTTGTTCTTCTTCGGAGAGCGGGAAAGTAGGAGCTTCATCGCCATCCTCCTCGAAGATTACGGACGTAGCATTGCAGGACTTGCCTTTCCCCTTTCTTTTCGAGGAAGTCGCCCATTGTTCGTCTTCAATTAGATCGGGATGAACCCAGAGGATTTCGCTGTTTGGGGCTGTGTGTGGCACAAGCCCTTTTTGGCGCTGTCCATGTGGGTCATCGTTCATAGTCTTCATCCCTAATTTGGTGATGCGCTCTGGTTTGAACCATGTTGTGGGTACCGATCCAAAGCTGATTGACACCGCATTTTCTCCGACATTCTTGGACGGCTTCGGGGTTATGACGCCTACATCAATTAGCGCCTGGATCTTGTCCTTGAGGTGGTAGCACGATTTGGTAGGGTGATGGACCGCTCTGTGGTATGCGCAATACTTCGGATCCGTTACTTTGCCAGCCCCTTCTTGATCCACGATCGCTGGCAGTTGGATTTTGTTGTTCTCCAACAGGTACTTGAAGATGCCGGGCACTTCGTCATCTTTGAAGGAGTACACCTTGGGGAATCTTGGCTCTGAAGACTTCTACTTCTGAGGCCGTTGTTGCCATTGCCCCCGAGGTTGTTGCGGCGCTTGTTGCTGCTGCTGTTGCTGAGGTTGCAATTGGAAAGTTTGATTAGCATCAACTGCATTAGCATGTGCCTTACCTTTCCCCCTTGGGTTAAAATTCTATGCTGGAGCATTTGTCGCCTGTTGGCCTCTCTCCGCCTTCTTTCTCCTAAGGAATCGTTCAGACTGCTCCCCTCGGACCTTCAGATCCTTCCATGTTTTGGACGGTGCTGTCCCCATTGCTTCTAACACGTCCAAGGACAGATTATTATGGCAGGTCTGGAGAATGAATTCCTCGGTGATCAGGTCCCGGCAGTTCATCGCCTTGTTCCGGAACCTTTTGACGAAGGTGTCGACTAACTCCCCGTCCTTCTGCTTCTCATCGAGCAATGATCCGATAGATATCTCGGTGTCGTCGTCGAAGAAAGTGGTGAGGAACATGGTCTCCATATCGTCCCAGCTGTTCACGCTACCTGGCTTGAGGCGGTGATACCAATCGAAGGCGGCTCCGCGAAGAGTGTCGACGAATGACCGCACCATCAGAGGCTCATTGCCGGAGATTACCCCCAGGTGCGATTTGAAGTAAATTAAATGCTGAGTGGGTGAACCCATCCCATTAAACGGCGTGAAGTTAATTAGGTTGAACTTCCCCGGATATGGGATTTATTCCCACTCTCTTGGGTATGGACAAGGAATGCCCGTCTTTTTCGTCTCTTGAGCGGAAATTAATGTATTGATTTTGCTCTCGAGGTTTTTAATTTTCAGGCTTTCATTTGTGTTTTCACTAGCATTCTCGTTACCACCCCCTGCATTGACGGGAGGATTATTAGCATTATGCGTCTCATTCGCATTTGTGTCCTCATCTTCCAGATTAACCTGGTTGCGACGACTTGGCTCGGCTTGCTGGTTCGTCAATGCTTGGATTTGTTGGTCATGCATTTCTCTCATCTGCTGCATGGCCATCTCCATCTCAAACTTGAAACTTTCTTTCTGCTTAGCCACGCGCTTATCATTAATGACTCGCGGGGTTGTCCTTCACTGGATACGGTATTGTCTGACGCAACCGCGGAGCCAGCATCAGATTCTTCATCTTCTAAAGGGAGTCTTGTCCGAACCCTACCATAAGTTGCTCGTTTGATGGCTCCAGATTGTAGACGGGTTAGACGTCGGGGTGCTTTCAGAATCGACTCGAGATTATCCCGTGCCGATGTCCCCTTGCTGGTCATGTTAGCTGTGACCCTCGGAAATTCTCCATCTTCAACCGTCGTTCTTCTTCGTCGGAAACGCCTAGGCCTTGGTTTTGGCGTTTCGGTACTAAGTCTTTCGAACACCGAAACTCTCTCGGGGACTGTCATGATGCAGTTGCACTCAGACAGTACCGCCCGAATAAGCTTTGAACAAGGGCATTGAGTTTCTAACCATCGAGGACTTCTCTTTCTGTCTTTGCTCGTACCCCCAGCACGATAGTACAGCTCTTCCGTTTGAAAGTCGAAGCAACCTATCGTGTGTTGGCACGATTTCTCAGGTATAACGCAATCATCATCGGATGATAACGTTTCCTTCTGAGAGTGAATTACCTTCTTCGGACTTTCAAGAGTCACGCGCCTCGAAACGCGCCTTTGTGGGCGTGAATTCTCAACGGGCTCCTGAACTTCGATGCGCAAAGTAGCGCGCTTGGGTGCCATGATTTCTTTGTCATGTTGAGGGTTGCGGCGTCGAACTCGTATTCGACCTCCTCCCCGACCGGGATTGAGATCCGCGGCTACGATGCTCCGATCTCGGCAGCGAGATCGGCGGCTCCCACTGTGGTCGCCAGATTGTTCGCGGGAAAAATCGTGTCTTTCTTCATTGATGTCATTGCACACTCTTGTAATAGTTTATTGATTACAAAAATCCAGTCTTTTTATAAGATCCGGTTACAACGAGATCAAAGAAAAAGAAAAAAGATTACAACTTTCCTTATTTGTCGAATAAATCACGAGCTCCTGTTTTGCGGTCACTCGTTTTGTGGGTTCTTCGCCTGCGCCGGGGTTTATCCGTGGACCACTGCGAGATCTAGATCCAGTTGGATCTACGCAGTATGACGGGTATTATTTTGCCAAGGAAATAATAGCTGATGGTACTATTTTGCCAAGGAAATAGTAGCCTTTAGTTCTCGGGATCAAAGACCAAGCTTTGATCCGGAGTATTCCTGCGTAGATCTGAGATCCGATTTGAGATCCGGTTCCTCTCGAACTCTTGCCTTATTTGGCGTTGATG
>NC_033800.1:107434352-107474923 GCF_001876935.1 Asparagus officinalis
CTTGACAACATTCACCTCTGAAGCTTGTACAGCTTTCCCCTTATTCTTCTCGGCTCGATCTAACTTTGGGCATTCGGCTTTCCAATGTCCATCCTCTTTACAAAAGGCACACTGATTCCTACGAATCCCATGATGTGTACCTCTAGACTGCGACCTTCTTCTTCGGTTTGAACCACGGCCTTGAACTACTAATGCATCTCCCGATGCCTTCTCGGAGGACTCATCAACACTCTTCCTCAACTCATAATTCACCAACGCTGAGGTCACCTCCTTGTAACTAACAGTAGTTCTTCCATTAATCATAGTTAGGACAAAAGTACCATAATCATCATTGGGCAACGAACACAAAAGTAGCATCGTCTTGTCTCCATCCTCAACCATGATATCCACATTAGCCATGTCTGAAAGTAGCTTTGTGAAGTTGTTAACATGCTCCCTAATGGAAACTCTCCTCTTCATCTTTAACTGATAAAACCTCTTCTTCAAGTAAAGCTGATTCTCAATGCTCTTAGTAAGATACTTTTCATTAAGTGTTTCCCACATCTTCTTCGCCGAAGTCTCGTTCATCACATCATAAATAAGATCCGGCGTCAAGCATAACCGAATAACTCTACACGCCTTACTATTCATCTTCTTCCAAACCTTAGATTCCATCTCGGCAGGTTTCTCTTATAACTCAAGAGTCTCCTCCAAATTCTGAGCGTCCAACACATCCATCACCGGCGTCAAGCATAACCGAATAACTCTACACGCTTTACTATTCATCTTCTTCCAAACCTTAGATTCCATCTCGGCAGGTTTCTCTTATAACTCAAGAGTCTCCTCAAATTCTGAATGTGCTTGCTTCACCCATGTTGTCGATCTAACTCTTCAAATAGGAATCCTTCAGCGAATCCTTCAAACAAGCCTCAAGTTGAACCCGAAGCTCTGATACCAATTGTTGTGCGCGGCGCGGAAGCGGTCGAATCACACAATCCAAACAAGAGAGATCACAACCAAATAAACAAGCACAATCACCAATAACACAAGATATTTACGTGGTTCGGCAAGTTACCTACGTCAACGGGGCAAGGAGGGGGGAGTTCTTACTATAAGAAATCAGTAAATATAAGTAGAGTTACAAATCTCTCAGATCAAACCCTAAAACAAAGCTCTAGATCTCTCACAACTCTCCCATAATTGGATGCAACAATTCTCTCTTCAAGGCTGCTCAAAATCGTCCTTGAGATTACCCTAAATAATCAGGTTTTGAGTTATATATAACTCAGAAACGAATCGGGTCAAAAACAGAAGCCCAGCCCAGAAAACATCGACGGTCGACCGCGCAGGTCTCGCGGTCGACCGAACCACAAACCCGAGAGTAAATTGATTACAGTCATCCACGGTCGACCGCGGCGGTCGACCGCCACCAGCTCCGATTCCTACTAGCCTTCGTGCACGTTCACGGTCGACCGCGGCAGTCGACCGCGGCGGTCGACCGCCAATCTGCCTGGCTGATTTCTTTGCTGTTTCCTGTATTTCTTCACTTGGATGTGGAAAAAGTTGATTAAAGCAAGAGATAAGGCTCTAGCAGATTTTGGAGGTATAGACAGGTTACAAAATCTCTTCAAATACTGTTATGAGGGATCAAAGATTAAGCTTTCAGCTTTGTATGCTGGTATCTCCCCTGTGTCTGATACTGTTCCATGGTACAAAACTATATGGGGTAGTTTAAATTTCTCTAAACACTCATTCATCAGTTGGTTGGCTATACAGGATAGGCTACTAACTCAAGATAGGCTTTTAAAAAGAAGGAACATAAATGCCAATTGCTGCTACTTATGTGAAGGTAATGATCTGGAGTCTAAGGATCATTTATTTTTTGAATGCACTTTCTCCTGTTGCATTTGGAACACATAATGGACTGGACTGATTTCAAATGGAAATCAAACAATTGGACTCGGTTGATGAATTGGTTCAACAGGTTGAGAGGAAAAGGCCACAAGCAAAAGATGAAGAGATTAGCTTTGACGGCTACTATATATCACATTTGGAGGGAGACAAATGCAAGGATCTTTACACAGCAAAAAAAGGGACACTGTGCAGCTGATTAAAGCCATAAAAATTGATATTTCAACCATCCAGATTAACAGTCCTCTTTCTTCTAACAGGGGTTGTTCTCTGTTATTGTAGGTTGAGGTTTTTTGGTTTTTTGTTCCTGTAAGTTCTTTGTATCTCAGGTTCAAAAATCTGAGTATTTTGATATGTACTCAAATTAAGCTCACATTTGGTAAATGAATAAAAGTTTTCATTTACCAAAAAAAAAACATGAAACCGATTATTAGCTACTAATTCGACAATTAGTAATGTAGCAAACGTTTCTTATGTTGCCAACCCATCATCATGGATACATAATCTAGATGTTATAAAGATGTCGATGCTGACTTGGTTTGGATATAGCTGTCTCTAGTTTTCTCATGACAACAATTTTAAAAAAAAAAAGGGTTTTCGTGATATTTGTCCTCAAGTCTTTGTTTATTCTGTAACTGACCAAAAAAAATTCAGATTCTAAATAGACCTCTAAATCTTCATATTTGTTCGAAGTTATAGTCTTATTTAAAATAGCATAAAGATTAAAAATATTAGAGAGTTCTTTACAACAACTTAATGGATTTGGAGGTCTGATTTAGAAATAAAAATATTTCAGGGACTAATATAAAACTAACGAAGATATGGTGCTCTAGTGTGACAAAAACCCAAAATAATAATTATACTGATAATAATAATTATAGGAGAAGTTTGTGATCAGAGATGAGATTTAAAACAATTCTAATGTCCATTAAAGAAAATTTACTTTGATGATCGAAGCTACTAGAATATGTGCGCTAGTGGACACAGTATTGTTACGTTCCTCCTGCAAGATGTTAGCTTAGAATTGATCGTTATGAATCTCGTGGTTTTATATTGCCTGAGGATATATTAATTTAATTTTTAGCGTTGAAGCGTTGATGAGAGGATGCTCATCGTGGCGTAAGTGTAGTTTTGAATATTGAGTTGTAGATCTGCACGAAAGAAGAAAAATAAATTACTTTAACCTACTTTGGCTCATATCTATTACTACTTATTAAGAGAAGCTAGTCTTTTGGACCATTTTTTTTGGGTGTTATACCCTTACTCGGTCACATTTGTTGTAAACCCAATAAGGTCCATGCAGCTTAAAGGTTTTAAAAACATTTATGAATGACCAAAATTAGAAAACCAAAAAAATAACTTCATGACCCATATCTTCTTTTAACTTCCCATTTACCCATGTTTTAAATCCTCCACCAGCATTCAGCACTTACCCACATTTTAAATCTTAAAATAAAAAAAAAACCAAAATCAATCTCTTTGTTCTCCATTCCACGTCTATCTTCCTTCTGCAAGATTTAGCAGAGGATCTGCCTCTAATAGCTAGTAGGATTTCTTTTATAGATAAGTTTCATGTATTTTTCAAAGTTTTTGTTTTATCATATAACTAGTTCATTTAAAATTTGCCATTCAATTGTTTATAATGTAATGCTTTCAAGTATTTCCTATTTAATATTCAACCTCTCACGGTCAGAAAAGTTGTGATTTGAAATTAGTTATTTTAGTACATATGTTTCAATCTAAATGTTGCCTATAACTTAAAGGGTAAATTACATTAAACATTCATGAACTTTTAGTGTTTGGCAGTAGACCACTATGAACTTTTAAAATTACACTAAACCCTAACACTTTTATGCATTTTGTAGATAAACCCCATGAATTAGAATCAGAAAACAACATAAAAATCCATTTTGAAAGTTATTGTGGATTTAGTGTAATTTACCCAAAGATATTAGGATTTTTTATAAAAATTATTAGGGGTTTACTGTGATTTTGAAAGTTCATAGGGGTGTGCTGCAATATGCTAAAAATTCATGGGGCGTTAATATAATTTACCATAACATGAAATTATTTTCATGATAATGTTGATTAAACCATAATATTGGCAATTTCCTATTGTCTACTCTACATAAAAATGCTAACAACTTTTTTCTGTACAAATGTGTTGTTTATGCAGGCATCACATGCACAGGACATACTTGTATTAATTTAATCAAATTGTGAGGGTTCATTTTCTGAGTGATATAAGATAGCTCTTATCAAAAACCAACTTCGTATTGTCACATATAATTATTCATGCATATTACATCTGAAAGGGCAATGAAGTCCTAGGTTTCATATCACAAGTTACTTTAGGTTGTTATCACTCATTGACTATGGGTGATATTTTATGATCAGTGATGGACACAGGGTTAATTTGATTAAAAATTGTTGCGAGTTTAGAGAGTTGTACCTATTGACCCTTATAGCTCTTTTAACTAGTATAGGTATTTAAGGGGGCGTTATTTGTGCTGGATTGTTGATTTGGATTCGGATAATTGTTCATGAATCTGACATTATTGGATTCGAACCTGGACTTGGATTTTATAGTGAGAGCCCCCGGACACTTGGATTGGATTTTGATTTTTTGAGCAGAATTCTTGAACTTTTTGTTTGGATTCTTAAACTTTTGCTTTGGATTCATAGACTAAATTTTAGATTTGAGGATTATTTGCATATAGAGTTTCAAATTAAATTATTATGTTTAATAATAATTATTAAAAAAAGTAAATATTAATCTGAAAAACCATCATTATTTCAATTAACATATGGCAACAACAAAATTGAATGCATCTCATAATCCATTTAAACAGCTCACATGATGCCACAAAAAAGAAGATAACTAGTGTTCAAACACAAAAATGAAAATAACTAGTGTTTAAGTATGTGAAAAAAATAACTAGTATTCGATCATATGAAAACTAGTTTGTATATTTAAATATGTATATATAAAATATACTAGAAAATTTATATCAAACCTTTGACATCAAATATTTGAATATTTAATATTAAATATTTTTATTATTTAATATATTGAAAATTTTAAATCTTATATATATTTCATATCTAATATTTAAATAAAAACAAAATATATAATATTAAACATTTAAAATATTTATATATTTAAGTAATTTTATATAATAAAAAAATTAATATTAAATATTAAGTATATTAAGTGATTAACTAATATTAAATATATTTCATTTTAAATGAATTAAATAAATTTACAGATGTTGATTATAAATATTTTAAAATTAAATACATTCAATGTTAATATATAAATAATTTAGAAATATAGATTATTCAATATTTTAAAAAGAAATATATTTAATTTTAAAATATACTATATACCTAAATAAGTAACAGAAGGGGAGAGAAAAAAATCCATAGAGTAAATATATCAATTTTACCTTGAACTTTCTCTTAAAAAATTCTCATTAAAAACTATAGAGTTTGAATGTAGTGTGGATTTTGAAATCCTATTCCTAATAACAATCCTAGATAATCAATAACACCTTAATTCAAATCCAAATCTAAGTCCTAAACCAATAACACGTTAAATTCAAATCCAAATCCTAGTCCTCAGCCAATAAAACTGTGAATTTAAATCGGAATCTTAAACCTAAACTAATAATACCCTAAATTTAAATTCAAATTCTAATCTGAAATGAACAACAACAACAACAACAAACCTCTATCCCAAGTGTTTGGGGTCAACTATATAATTCATATACTTCCATTCAGTTCTATTACGGGTCATCTCCTCTCTTAAGTTAACTATAACCATATCCTTCTTAATTACTTGTAACCAAGCCCTTCTAGGTCTACCTCTAGATCTCTTTGCTCCATTAACTATAACATTATCACTTCTCCTAACCGGTGTACTAAGAGGTCTAAGTTGTACATGGCCATATCACCCTAATTAATTCTCTCTCTGTTTATCCTCTATATGAGCAATCTTTAATTTACCATGGATACACTCATTTCCTATCATATCTTTTAGCGTATACCCACAAGACCATCTCAATATTCTCATTTCTACTACACTCATTTTTGCACATATTAGTGTTTGATTACCCAACATTCTGATCCATAGAGTATTATAATTGTCCTATAGAATTTTTCCCTAAGTCTGACAAGTATTTAACGATCACACAAGACTCCCGAAGTACTCCATTTTAATCATCCTAGCTAATTTGATTCGACTGGCAATATCATCCTCAATCTCACCATCATGCCAAAAGATTGATCCTAAATAGCCAAATTGATTGATTTTAGATACTTCTTGGCCATTAATATGTACTATAGGCTTTTTTCTCCTTCTAATTTGCTAAAAAAATACATTCAATATATTCTATTTTTGTTCTACTAATTCTGAAACCTTTAGTTTTAAGACTTTGTCTTCACTTTTCTACTTTAAAAATTATACATATTCTAGTCTTGTCAACTAATACTATATCATCAGCAAATAACATACACTATGGCACTTCATCTTGAATATGTCAGTACGATGATCCATAACTAAAGCAAAAAGGTAAGGGTTTAAGGCTGACCCTTGATGTAAACCTATAGTTATAGGAAATGACTTAATCTCTCCCTTATTAGTTCTTACTTTAATTGTTATTCTATCATACATATCTTTAATCGCATCAATATATATACTAGATATGTGTTTCTTTTCTAAAACCCACCGTACCTCTCTAGGCACTCTATCATAAGGTTTTTCCTAGGTCAATAAAAACCACATGTAGGCCCTTTCTTTTTTATCTATATATCTCCATCAATCATCTCAAAATACGTATAGGTTCTATAATTGACCTCCTGGGCTTAAAACCAAATTGGTTTTCAGATACACTTGTCTCTTTTCTTAGTCTTTGCTTAATTACCCTCTCTAAAAGTTTCATAGCATGGCTCATGAGTTTAGTACCATGATAGTTTAAAGCACGAATTCTCCCTACTATCTGACCTACAACACTTAGATTCTCCTATAATATCCTTAGCCACCTTCTTAACACAAGAGGACATATTATTCCATATAATATTTGTCTTATTATTTATTTTCCATATATCTTCTTCATCATCTTATCTTTAAAAAGTATTAAGTTCTCTCCTTTTAAATTTGACCATTTAGTTCTTAATCTTTTATTCATATTAGTTTTCCTACTCCACTTTTTAATAAAAAGTCTAATACCATCAATCTATATTGTGTAGTTAAACTCTCTATGAGAATAATTTTACAATCTTTGCATGTTAACCTATCCATCCTTCTAATAAGAAAAAAATCTATTTAACTACTATTAGATATACTTTTAAAGGTTACTAAGTGTTCATCACTTTTTCTAAATTATGTATTTTCTATTATCAAATAATACGATATCACAAACTCCAAAATTGATTCTCTCATATCGTTCTTAATTTCATACCCAAACCCTCAATGTATCCTCACATATCCATTATTATCATTGCTAATATGCCCATTAAGGTCTCCTCCTATAAACAATTTCTCTCCTAATTGAATTCCTTGAATCAATTCATCTTAGTTATCCCAAAAATCTCTTTTAGTATTTGCAAGCAACTCTACTTGTAGAGCGTAAGCACTAACAATATTAATAATCTCTACTCCCAAAATAATTTTTTATTAGTATTATTCTATCTTCTATTTTTTTTACATCTACAACACTTTATTTTATTATGCTATCTACAAGTACTCCCACTCCATTTCTATTCCTTCTTTTCCCATATACCAAACTTTATTTCTCATCTTTGTACCGAGCGTAAGCATGATATCTACTAATCCGATTTTGTTCCCGGTGAGTGTACCTATATTCTAAGTAGCTAACATAATTTTATTCTCCTGTAAAGGTCACCTGTCATGCCCCCTCTTATGACGCTCTAGCCTATGTCTAATACTATTTGGCAACCTATTAAGGATTATAATGCACTAGACCATCCTTGCTTATTTGTCATTATACCAAGCTAGCATTGATATAACGAGTCACTTCTGGGGAACACTCTAGCAAAATACACTTACTTACTTATCATTGTATTGGGGTGACATCAATGCACCGAGTCCTGATGGGGACAGCCCACTGGATATTCTATAGGATTCATGTCATGTTAATAACATCCTAAATTAAAATCCAAAAAAAAAACCTGAGTCCGAATTAACAATCCTTAACTAGTGATATAAGGAAAGTTAACATATGGTTTAGGAGAGACAAGGGTGATTTTGGGGGTCCCTTAATCTCCTCTGATGTCTAATTGCCTTGAAGAGTGTGTTGGATTGTAATTCTCTGCACAGAATAATAGAAGTTAGAGGCCCCAAAGGTTATTTCCTCCAGCGTGCCCTCTGATGCTCAAGTTAGTGACTAGTATGTTAATCTAAAAAATGTAGAATGTATTCTTTAGATCTTTTTTTGGCGTGCCTTAGAATAGCAAAGATAATGCTATTTATAGAAAATTTGTGAGGGTATTTTGGTAATTTGGCTAACTAATAGATCTGGCGATGTGTTGTTGCTTTACATGTGTCCACAGTTGATTGGTCAAAAGTGGAGAACTGTACCTATTGCATTTAGTGTGATAGTCATAGAATGGCGGGACTACGGGCGTCATCCGAGGAGTCATTATGGTGCCTAGTTATGCATTAAATGCAAAGCGACTAGGTGACGAAATATGGATGCTGAACTACTTAGCATTAAATGTGAACATTGTTGATAAGACAACTGGTCGTTGCTTATTTTAGACTTCTCCCTTATCGAACCCGACTAGAAGATGCCCTTGCGACTAAACCCGGATGTAGACGGTCAAAATATATTTTTACTTAAGATCCAAGAAGTGAACATCTATAGGCGTACACACTTCGAATGGGCCCAAAGTCAAGCCTACAACAAGCTACAGCGAAGATCGCCTAATGATTGAAGTGAACCTCGTGAAGCAACTCATATCAATTCGACCAACATGCTTCAGATCAAGTCCAAAGGCGACATCAGTTGGCCAAATGCAAAGTCAAATTCTGAGCTAAATTCAAACTCATAGGCAAAGTTCGCCAACTAACGAACTTCGTTCACATGGACCAAGTCGTCTACTTCCGAAGAAGACGTACCCACGTTGGAAGTGACCCTCGTCCATGTTCGCAGCGAGCTACGTCCACGTTGTCAGCGAGCTTCATCAACCCAATGAAGTTCTCTTAATATCCATTTCAGAGCTATTTTCAAGGGGATAACCGCTCTCCACTAACTCCTACTTTAATAGCCACTTAATCCTTAATTAAGGGGATCATTAACTCTCTTTTTTAGCCTATAAAAGGAGAGGAAATCATCTACTACAGACACATGAGATAAAGACAAATATACACACATGCACACACATATGCGCAGAGATATACGAGAGGTATTGTGAAGAGAAGACTGAGCTAGCTTCCAAGCGATCTGTTCCTCATCAACAGCAAAAATACCCACCGCCTTAGTCTGCGAGTCAACAACGTACAAGATCGATGCTCCACTGGCACAAGGAAAAGAACCCCAGGAAAAAAAATAAAATTTCCTTTGTTTCATAATTTTTTTGTAATATGTGTCAACTACAATTTAAAAGAACTAAAAATAGGATGGCGACTCCACTGGGGACTTTCTTCTCCTTCGACGAAAAGATTGTGTCGTACACCGACACTAAGGCCCTCAGATCTTTTGCTGAAATACTGGTCATTGAATTTGATCAAGCAAAGTTTAAGTAATCAATTTCCAAGAATACAATCTCTACGACAACTGTACACAGCTATCGTAGAATTTACCGCAATGTGAATCTCGAGTTTAAAATGACCCTCGTGTGTGGAAAGCCCACCTTCGCTGAAGATTGTTCGGGCTTTGCTGGAAGCCAGACGAACTTTGCCAAGGATGAAGGAATTTCGACTCTAGCCTCGAGTGAAGATCAAGATGTTATCATATCTGATCTCGAGCTTTAGTCTTTGACTCCTTTAGGAGTTTGATTCAAAGTGTCTTGTGATGCTCACTATGCTTCTCTGATAGAAGCAAAGAATGTGGGTTATTCCTCATCCAAATTTCCTCAAAGGAATAACATCATCATCTGTGATCCCGTTGGACAAACTTCTGGCCAACGTCACCATAAGCGATGTTCATATTCCAAGGTCAAAACCAGCGAAGTTGGCACCAATACCTACTTGAGACAATTCATAACGCTGAAGAGAGCTCACCAATGTTAGCATTGCGTGACCCTCAGAGAAATGATCTTGGCAGTTCAAAAGAGTTGCCAACATAAAGAAACAATCTTCAACCATCTTAGTCATGTTCCTGAGCTTTCAAAAGCTCGAACTAAACGACACGACGCACTCGAAAGAGCAAAATGCAATTGTTCACTATCAACATGACAAGTGTGGCTTCTAAGACGACGAGGAAAGTTCAGATAGCTCGCCTGATCAAATATACTCCCCTGGCATTAGATCCATTCTACCGGAAGTCAATGGAGTGTATTGTAACACCAGGCTAAGGAGAAGAGCGGCTATTCCTTTCGACTACTCCTACATCCGAATGCGAACATCGCAGTCTTCATCCCAGTTGAATCAACCCACTACGAGTGGATCCAACTCTACCATGGCATCAAATCCAACTCCTAGTTCAAGTCAAGAATGACAATGGGCGATAAATATGGCAGACTAAGAAGACATTCTGACCCAAATGACAATTTAGACGAAAGATTCACATAAACGAATTGCATGACTGGAAGAGATGGTTAAGCAACTTCTATTAGCCTCTCACCCTTAGGCAAGCTCTTCAAAAGGAAAAGGCCACTTGGCGAGAATATTCTTGAAGACGATCAAGAACAACAAGATGATGTGGATTCTGAATATGCAAGATCAGAGGCTATGCTACCTTCAAATTCAAACAAGGAGGCCAAAGCCCAAGAAGACATTCAGAAGTAGCTCAACGTCCTTTCTCAACGAACAGAGCTCAAGAAGGTTGGAATCATCTGACCTTATCCTATCGAATGGGATATGGTTCCCTCTCCGATGAAGTTCAAGCCACCAACACTTCATGTGTTTTATGGCAAAGGGTCCACGGACCAACATATCTATTATTTCCACTAGCAAACTGGAAATGTAGTGGGTAACAATGCTATTAAGGCACATCTTTTCATTGACACCCTTCAGGGGGTAGCCTTTGATTGGTTCTAAAATTTACCCGAGGACTCAATCACGTCCTATGCAGATTTAGAATCAAAGTTCCTCTCTCAATTCCATGAGGAATAGTCTAATGTCACCATGGTCAAACTCCTTTCCTAGAAACAAAATGGGAATGAAACGGTCAGGGAATACATCGAAAGATACCGTAATGTGACATTACGATGTCGAGGCATGTGTAGGCTGTCTAAAAATCACAATAGATAGCTGATCCAAATAAGCTCCGACAATGGAGGTCACAATCAGACGACTTCCCAATCACTGCATCCGCAACTCCACAATCGCCACAAACACGACCTCACTTCTGAGATGATTGATCTTGATGGCTGCGACAACAACATGAATAGTATTATTAGCAACTATTGGAGATGCTGATGAGCAGTGTAATGATTTTAGAAAGAAAAGGTTGGACTTAGGTGGTGAGTTCCTTGGTAGAGAGCTGTGGGCAAATATTCGTCTTCAAGACACTATGGATGTTGATTCCCATCAAGCTCTCACAACGAAAGCTACAATCAAATAGCTTTCGCGCCGACAATCGAAACATACAATCAAATAGTTGCTTGGTAGAGAGCTGTGGGCAAATATTCGTCTTCAAGACACTATGGATGTTGATTCCCGTCAAGCTCTCACAACGAAAGCTACAATCAAATAGCTTTCGGGTCGACAATCGAAAGCGGCAAATAGAGGACTTTTCACATAGATCGAGAAGAGTTACAATTCAACGACACTTCCGACAACTGATGAAAACTCTATTCAGCAGTCTTCACATTCTACAGTGAAAGTTACAATCTGACAACTTTCATACCCTACAACAGCTAAAGCCAGGATTACTGAACAACGGTCCTCGCAACGCTTCACAGAAGAAGCTACAAGTCAAAAAGCTCCTTCTGAAACGCGGATGTCATCCCCGCGTTACAAATATGGAAAGGCAGGCGCCCCCCGCGTCTCCAAGGCACAAGCCAAACGTGAGCGACCCTCGCGTTCATAGGGTTCGCCCACGTAGGAGCGGATATAGGGGTCAGTTACAACCTCTTACCCCCCTATAAAAGCTCAACAAACCCAACGGAGCAGGAGGGGGGATTTTTGGCATCTGAACCGCACAGGTTGGATTCTGAAGATCTAAACCGCTCAGGTTGGAAATTTTTCAGTTCTCAAACAGATAAGGGCTAGCTGGTTGGATTTTTCATATCTGAACCGCACGGGTTTGGAAATTCGAAAGGATCTCAATCGCACGAAGGGTTAGCTGCAGCAGCAAAATCCTTGGAGATAGGATTTTTGAATCAAACTCAGAAGATCAAATCTGAGAGGATTCTTCAACAACAGAATAACAGCTTGATCATTAACCGAATTTTTGGTTCTGACAACTCTATTCACAGAGTTCTAACTCGTTCAGAGTTCTTAAACTCGTTGAAGAGTTACTTATAAAACTTTCCACAGAAGTTCATCGTTCCCACGAGATAGAAGACGGTCGGATCGTCAACGGAGAGCAATTTCGACGCGAGCAATCGAAGGAGGCATTCCATCGCTACCGAGAAGAACCCAGTTTTAAACAAAGGAGAGAATCAAATTCGTTCTCTCCTCTTTTGTAATCAAGTTATAATCGAGATCAAAGGAATCCAAGTCAATTTTCTTTATTCTCTTCTTTGCAATTTTTCCTACAAACAGCATGTCATTACCAATGCTGCTTCAAACTTGTTGACAAAACTTCTGGCATGAATTAAAGCCAACATGGGCGCTGTCACTACTCACACCTAGAAAGATTTGATGGAGCAAGCTGAGATAGCTGAGAAGTCGTCAGAGCGTTTCAACAAATTTGAATCTCACACCAACTTCAAGGGTAGAAAAGGCAAACAAGGGCAGACGTCACAACCAAAGGCCAAAAGAACTTTCATTGTGGGAGTCTAGAATGCTAATAACAGCCAACAGAAGTAACCAAGGAAGAATTGTTAGCGTAACTAGTCGTTTTAAGATGAACATACAGTTTCCATCTTCCACGTACTCAACAAGGGAAATCATTTGAAGCTTGCAGAAGCTTGACGCCTGAAAGAAGTCTAAAAGACCAATGACCCCAACTACTATCTCTATCACAGAATGTTGGGAGACCCGACGAAGAACTGTTACATCCTCAAAGATAAGATCCAAATGTTCGTTAAATCAAGAATTCTCAAGCTAAAACCCGATCAAAAGAAAGTCACTGCTAACATGGTGACCCTCCATTTTGATTCTATGCTAGAGATTCAAGCTCAAAATGGAGTCATCCCCATTCCTTATGCAAAAATAGAGGTGGTTAACTATGACCACCAAAACCAACAAAGTCGAGGCTTAGTTTCTCTTACCACAGCAAGAGGAGAAATTATGTGGGTACATCCCAACCTTCTTCAAGATGAAGATTAGACTCTTCAGAAGCCTAAAAGCAAGCAAAAGATGAAGGCATGTAACACCATCTTCGTGATCATTGAAGAAGAATCCATGCATGTCACTTAATTCACCGACTCAGATGGAGAAAAGTAGCCATGAAAGGAACAAGATTTGGCAAAGATTACCTGAGGGATTATAATCACCTGGGAACGTCCAAACAACTGAGCTAGTCAAGCAAAAGGAGACCCGGTTCGACAAAGTCTTACAGCATCCTTTAAGTGACCCTAAGGCCACATTCAAATATGATATCATGGCACAATTGGCCAATATTCTAGCTCGTATCACCTTATTCGAACTGATGCGTTTGTCTAAGGATACGAGAGAGGCTTTGAAAGAAGCCCTGAATGACAGTGAGGTATTTCTCACTGACATGATTGAACTTCCTCAATATGAAAGGCCCGAGCAATGCTATCAATACCAAAAGCAAATGCCACACATTATCTTCACCCTGGAAGATATATTGGTCAAGGACCACCATCATAACCGACTCCTTTACTATACGAGATATATAGGATCATCAAGGATCAAGAGGATTCACTTCGATCTAGGCTCTGCATTGAGCATAATCCTGTGAAGACTCTTGAGCTTCTTAGGAATTCCCCTTCACAAGCTCTCAAAGATTTCTACAACCATACTCGGCTTCAACTCTAGCAGCAACCAATCGGATTCAACTCTAGCAGCAACCAATCTCTTGGAAAGATCCAACTTAAGTGTCAGATCATAAACTTGAAGACGGAAGTGACTTGTTATATCATCGACGTCGAAAAGCCTTACAATCTCCCGGTTGGATGACCTTAGATTCACTCCAACCAGATCATCCCTTCAACACTTTATTAGTGTTTCAAATACATTGATGAACAAGGAGCCTAACAGAGAGCTAATGCTAAAAAGCATCCTTTCAAGGGGGTGGAAAACTACTTCACTGACTCTCTCTTGTATGATGAAAGTCAAACAATTAAGATTATCCTCCCCAAAGACAAGGATATATAACGGTATAAAGCAGATGTTGAGCTAGATTCCATTGACGATTCAGTCTGGGAGATAGATCCACTTGTAATTATCCTAGAGGAACTCTGTATCGACCAATCTGCCAAAGGTCAAGGTGATTGGATCTTCAATGAAGAAGAGTTTGCTTATGACTTCTCTTTAGACTCTAAGTACGAAAACTCAAGAGTCAAAAATCGGATGGCCAGGTTAGCCTTAGAACCAACATTCTGCATGCCAATAAATGAGTCATACCACACTCACAAATAGCTGGACAACTCGGAGGATGCCACCTTCATGGTTCTGCCCAGAGGAAACACTTTGAACCCAATAATCTTCAAAAAAGTTGAGTCACAATCTCACTTACAGAGCTCTGATGAAGAAGCTAAGTCATAACACCTAGGTGGTCCCTTAACAACTTAAGAGTACAGGCAAATAACACTCTCTGTGAATTTAAGGTGGTGGTGACACTTTGGTTAAATAGTCTCGCCAGACTCTTTGTCAAGATATTTACCTCCATCTCTAGAAAGTCCTTGAATCAGGTGATTGAGAGACCTCCACAAAACTTGAAGGACCTGCTTCAGTAGAGATCACCATCACATCCGTGGTGGTCTGAAAGATGGTAGGCATGAATTGTATTCGCTCATGGCCTGACGTAAGATACGGTGTCAATGTCTCCAAGATATCGGAGACACTAGATGAAACCTCCATCCTTACCACCATCGCCGTGGTGATAGGATCATCCATGGGCACAACTTCAACACCCAAAGATGAAACCTCTGGCTCACTAAGAGTAGTTTTAGCTATGCTTAGGGCTTCATCACAAGGTTGTTTAGGGCCTGATGGCTCCTCCTGTTCAACCCCTACTAGCATAGGAGAAATTGAGATGTTGTCGTTATCATCAGAAGCACCATGAATAATCAACCTTCGCCGCACTAACGAAGCAGGTGCTAGTACAAGAGGCTCAGTCATTTCAAAAGCAAGTGTTGATGCCAAGACACCGGAAGTGCCCTCAAAATTAGCGGCCGATTCAAATCCATTGCTCGTAGGAAAAGACGCAGGCATTGCTTCGCACATGGACTCATAATTAGACTCATCGTCTGAGCCACCAACGTCACCAAAATTACATGCATCTTCAGGCTTGATCAGGTAGGCGTGAGTGTTATCATGCCCATAATCCACTTATTCCTCTTTATCGTCTAGAGGAATGGGCTCCTTACCTGCATAGAAGAAGTGCATCAGCTAAAAGTATTTCAAGATGAAAGTCGTGAATAAGTGAGCAAAAGTCACCTAAAGAGCCAACCCTAGGTTCTTGTACTAGGACTGCAAGAGGATCTTCCCTCACCCTTGAAGAATCTCTAGGTGCAGATTTAGGCTCAGGAGACCCTAAGTGCTGCTCTTTCACAAAAGGTGGAGGAGGAGGAACATGTAATGCCCTCTTTCCTTTCCCCCGTCCCCTATCAGGTACTCCTCGACGAATCGCCGGCATAGTCGGCTCTCGAATGTTGATGCCAACCTGTCTTGGAGGAGTAGGATGTTCACCTGGTTCTTCCTGGCCTTCATCTGACACACCCTCCGCCAAAAACTCTCGTAGTCCGGGAACTCTGCTCTTTGAATCATTTCGGGATAGTTCCTTATACCGCCGGGTGATCCAATACAAACCGGTTTTGTTAACCTGAAACTCAAAAGGAGAAACAATCACCTCATTGTACCACTTGCAAAATCCTAACGTCATGTGACAATTGGGCATGTGATGAGGAAGCAAGAATCGGGCCCTCATAGATCCCGCAACGAAGTGGTACCAAGCACGAGCTTCGTCGACTAAGCTCCATGTTCGTAGCAATCCTAGGTTTGGATTCTCGACATACAACTGAATATAGCCAAATTGACAAGCGAATTAGCATGGTAGGTAGGGTTCGATGTAGCACTTCATACCGTTCAACCTAGCGACAAGGTGACCTAGTCAGATGTTCACCAACCAGTTGAAACACCCACTAGGAAAGTAGGTGAAACGCTCGCTACTTATACCGTCTTCAAACTCGTTCCCAAGGACTAACACCGTCAATTAAAAGGAAGCAACAATAGAGACGATAATGGTCCTTGTTCTGTAGAATTCTACGAATCCTAGCAAGGTACTTAACTGGCCATTTTGAACGTTCGTATCTCTGAAGGAAGGCAATGTTCCCACTACTAGGCATAGCAGCTGACATTAACTGAGGGCAGTATTAAGTGAACCATATTACCAAAGAGGTATACGGTAGCTCCACCCTAGGATTGGGTACTTGATTCCTATGGCAACTATCCCCTGCTTCAGATATTCAGTGTCTAATTCCCGTAGGCCATGATGAATGCAGCCCACCATTGCTGGTAGAAGAGCCAAGTTGTACTGAAAGGCCAATAACAAAGTGGGGAATAGCACCTTAATCGAGATGCCATATTTCAACTGAGAAGGCACGACACAACCCGTCAGCCAGATCAAGAAGAACCCTACAAACAATGCCAACTCAGATATTGGCTCTTTCACCTGATGATGGAAACCCTCAAATTGGTCACCGGCATAAAACCTGCACATGTCAGAGTCGACAGTATGCAATACAGAGCCGTCCCTAAAGATGCAAGTCTCGACTTCAACATCTGTAGCTGGAAGGATCGACCCATATTTCTCTTTTTACTAACGTTAGGAAATAAATACTCTACCCAAGGAACATGAGGTACAGTATGGTCATGACCAGTGTTCCCAGTAGTCCTATAGCAAATGAGGAAGTGACAAACTAGTTCTTGAAAGGCCTCTGCAACATGAGTGGTATGAGAGTAAGTACTTAACTCCGTGTTCGTAGGAAAACACTCTTCGTACGGACGATCGCCCATGGGTAAATGAGATACTTCATACATCTCGTGAAGAGCGATCTTTATCTCCCCCACCGGAGTGAAGAAGGTATTGTTGTCATTGTTATATAGCTCCAGGATGTCATACAAAATTAGTGCACAAATCTCAGCACCATACTTAGAGGCTCTGACTGCAGTATAGAGCCCCGATTCTTGCAATCGCTCCTCAAAGATGATGAGGGTGAAGTCTACCAAGCAAGTCCACCACTGGATATCCGTCGATCTAACCCAACCGAGGAATCTGACATCCCCATTCAGATATTGGGCGTCGATTTTGACAAGTTCATTCCTAAAGGTGTTTGGGACAACAGCAACTTCGTTAACCAACGCGTCCTCATTCACAAAGCCTGAACACAACCCTATAATGCTAGTCTCACAAAATCCTTCGTGACAAAAGCTGCCCCCATACTTTAAAATGTCTATCTTGATGCTATCCTTCCTTATTGTGAGGTTAAAGTGCATGAGACGAGGCACGGCGAGACGCTGCAAGAACAAGAAGGAGACTTGACGCTCTATCACCGACAAAGCAAATTGATGATCCTCCTTTAATGATCGTGAACTTTTAATACTAGTTAAATAATTTTTTAGATATTTTAAAATATATAATTATTATTTTAAAAGAGTATTTGTATTTTTCTTGATTTTTTAGAATTTTCTATGATTTAAAGTCTAAGTTTTATATTTATTTAAATAATTTAGATACTTATAAATTTATTTAGTACAGTAAATTTTTTGGAATTTATCCATTGTGTTATCGATACTATTACATATTATTTTAAATGATATGTTGTATTATTATTATTATTATGTATTATTTCATATAATATGTTGTATTATTAATTACGTATTATTTGTATAATTTGTTGTATTATTTCTACTGTTAGATATTATCGGTTGTATTAGTATAACTGGTACGTTTTATTGTATAGATAATTTTTCCATAATTATTTGATTTTAAATATAAGTAATTATATTTTTTATTAATTATTCTTGTTTAATTGTACAATTTGTTGTAGTAATACTAGTGTTGCATATTATCTGTCGTATTAGTATAACTGGTACATTTTAATGTATAGATAATTTTTCACATAATTATTTAATTTATTTCATAATTATTATTATTTTAATTGTTTTTTAAAAAACCCTAAAATTTCCTTTATATATGTATATATATTTCTTTTATCTCTCTTCTCTTCTTCCCAAACACGTGCCCCGCTAGTGATCTCCCTGCCGCTCTTCCTCCCAACCTCGCTGCCCGCCCTCATTGTGCATTCTCCACGCCCTCCCTTGGCCGCTCGCTGGCAGGATCCCAACTTTTTCAGATACGCCGACTGCCCACTTCATTCGACCACTCTCCAGTCGAGCCCAATACGCAAACCTCGTGCACCCGAACCGCCCAGCTCTTCCACTTACAACGCTCGGTCGCCTAACAGGCCAAGTGTCGCTTCTTCGCGCACGTATTCAACGCCAGCCCATGCGCACGAGTCAGCACTACGTCGTAAGCCTCTTCCTATTCTAAGCATGCGTTGGACGAGCAGGAGGCTCGGCGATGATCCGAGAAGAGGGATAGACGACAAGGATCAGACGGCTGGGCTAGGGCCAGGTAATAGAGGGAGGCCGTGGCGGGTCTGAGCAGATCTAGCAGGAGTCGGCGTCGCTCAGCTACATGGCCAACGTCATGGCTAGAAGAAGGGAGGAGGGCATCGACGAGTTGGCGTATGACGGGCGGGTGGCGATGGCTTGGCGGTGAATGGTACACGGTGGCTGTCGAAGAGGCGACACGGTTGGGCTGTCTAGGAGCGACGAGCGGTTGTAAAGGTGGAGGAAGGCTTGGGCGGGTTCGGGTGGGGCAACGAGGTTGGGTGGCTATCTGGGTTCGTTGATCTGGAGTGAGAAGGTGGGTACGAGATGAAGGTTGGTCGGCTAGGTGCGGCGGTTATGGCTGAGGACGGAGTTGGTGAAGGGCTGCCAGCGGGGAGCGGCCAAGGGGAGGGGCGGTGGGGAGGAGATGGGCACCTAAGTGAGGGGCTCGGGGCGAGCGAGGTGGGTGGAGAGAGGAGAGCGGAGGAGATCACGGGAGGCGGTGGCAACCAACGGTCACCCCTGGTGACCATTGGTCAGAATTGACTGGGCCAGGCCGGGCTGGGCCCGGTCAAAAAACTGACCGTTTTGGCCGGGCCGGTCATAACGGCCATATATGGGTTTTGCTAGAATATGAGGGTATTTTGATCATTTGCCCAGGAGGCTGCCTCTATAAATAGAGGGAGGTTTTCACTTCTTCTCCTCACATCAAAACTCATCTACTTCTCTCTAATACTCTCTTATACAATCTTATACTCTCTTAAAATCTCTTATATTTTCTAATACTTCTATCAAATGACTTCTGGATCTGATTATGAAGAGCAACAACTATCTCCTACCGATCTAGAAATGAGTCCTCATATAACAACTACTCCTCCTACCGATGGTAATCCTGAATCTGGTGGCGACAAATCTACAGCAAGGGCTCCTAAAAGGTTGAGATCTGATGTGTAGAATTTTTTCGAGAAGATAGATGTCACCAAGGATGAACACGGTAGGATCATCACCCAGAAGGCTAAATGTGCTTTGTGCGGCCAGACTTTCCAAGTTCATCATAAGAGTAACACCAACCACCTCAAACGTCATATAGAAAAATACAACAAAGGCCAGAATTTTCAAGGTGGTATCTGACAATCTATGATTTCCCAATCCTCCTCTTCTGGTAGTCTCGGTAGTTGGAATTATGACGCTGTCCGAGCCAGGAAATGCGTAATCAGGTTTATCATTCTTTAAAAACTTTCTTTTAAATTAGTAGAAGATGATGAATTTGAAGTTTTGTTTAGCAGATTGTTCGCGGGAAAAATTGTTTTCTTTGCTGATTCCATTGATTCCTTTGTTAACAGTTTATCGGTTACAAAGATCCGGTCTTTTTATAAGATCCGGTTACAATAAAATCGAAAGAAAATGAAAATTACAACTTTCCTTATTATGTCGAACAAATCGCGAGCTCCTGTTTTGCGGTCACTCGCTTTGGTGGGTTCTTCGCCTGCACCGGGGTTTATCCGTGGACTACCGCGTGATCTAGATCCGGTCGGATCTACATGATATAACGGGTATTATTTCGCAAAGGAAATAATAGCCGGGGGGGATTAATTCACCAAGGAAATAATCGCCCTCTCGGGATCAAAGGTCAAGCTTTGATCCGGAGTATAATCGCGTAGATCTCAGATCCGATCCCTCTCGAACTCCTGCCTTTTCTAACATGGACGATCGCCGAGCACCGGATCTAAAAGAGCAAGTCTTCAAAGTTCCAAAGCTTCAATCTTTCTAAGTTTTGAGCCTTCAATCCAGCAGAGCTTCGCCGTCAAAAGTTCTAACCTTTCACAAGTGAGCCATGCCCCTCTATTTATAGGCACTCAGAACTGTGCCTGGGCACAGATCTGGCCGGCCACCTAGAGGTGGCTCGGCCACCGAGCCACCTAGAGGTGGCTTGGTTTTGGCCGAGTCCTCCAGGCGTTTTGTCTGTTGTCCGGTTTCGCAGTTTATCCAAGTTTTACTGTTAATCTGGACTCTGATTTAAAGTCCGGATCTCGATTTGGCAGTAAATCCGCCTTGGTGTTTGAGTTCGAATCCGTTCTATGATTAGATGACTCGTTGACTCCCCGAACCATTGGCTTGATTCCGCACGCGAATGGATGCATTCCGTTGCTTGCGTGCGGTTCGTTAACCTCGTCGCCTCGTTAATCCGCTTCGTTGCGTGTCACTTGGCTTCGATGTTGTGGACCAACGATCGTGTTTGGATATGTCGCTCGATGGTTCGTTGGTTTGTTGAATCACCGTGCCGAGCTGTGTTAAGGGACCTATAAGCACTTTTATACGCCTACAGATACCCCCTCCAAAGTATTTCAGCCTCGTTCTTTTATAGAAGAGTCTGGAATGCTTTGGATATGATTGCCCCAACCTTCAATCGGTATGACGGGACTTTGGAATGGCTTCTATTCTTGATTCCTTCAATCCTTCAGGCTATTCGGTGTTTTGTCGAATGTCTGTAAGGGTTTCGGCGCTGCATTTATTGTCTGACCGTTGTCGGAACTTGAACTTGAAGTCGATTCCTAATTTTCTGATCTTTAGCTCGTGTTTGTTGGTTCAACATAGAACTGACCATCGATTGTTGGCGTTGAGTTCTCATTTGTGATGCGTTGTCCGGCATGGTGTTGTTGAGTTATCCTTAAGAATATTTTTAGGAAAAATATTCTCCAGGAACTTCTCAACCAAAAATATAGGGAATAGTTTATACTCTTATACCTTATTGGAGTATTAAGAAGTAGTTTATACTCGTATACTTTTCGGAGTATTAAGAAGTTGTTGAGTTATCCTTAAGAATGAAAATATTCTCCAGGAACTTCTCAACCAACAATAGGGAATAGTTTATACTCGTATACCTTATTGGAGTATTAAGAAGCAGTTTATACTCATATACTTTTCGGAGTATTGTTCATGTCCGAATGAGCTGAACAGGCCTGGTCTGGTCAGATTTAGCTTGGTCTGATCCGGTTCAGTCTGGTCTGGTCTGGTCTGGTGTCATTGAGTTGACTGACTATCTCCATCACATCGTGCTGACTCAGGGTTCCAGATCATTGTTCATTGACTTTTGGTTGCAACGCGTTGACTAGCGTGACCTAGGGGTATGCGTTGATCGACGTTGACCCTAGGGTTTCGAACATCGTACGTTGACTGTTTGATCGCAACGCGTTGACTGGCGTTGACCTAGGGTTACGCGTTGACCGGCGTTGACCTTAGGGTTTCAAATGTCGTATGTTGACTTTTTGATCCCAACGCGTTGACTGGTGTTGACCTAGGGTTACGCGTTGTCCGGCGTTAACCCTAGGGTTTCGAACGTCGTAGGATGCTCAAGTCACGAGACCAACTAATAAAGTTGATGTGTCAGTGACTCTCGCATTTATAGGATTTTTGGCAAACCCCCAGCCATCAACTGCGGATTATCTAAATCCGTTTCGCATGTGACGTTGTGCTAAGAGAGTTAACGCTCTTAGTGCTACGATATTGAATACGTAGACTTCGTCTTTCTCACGGGAATAGACTACCCGGCGACGCGTGTTAGGCGTTGACTTTAGGATTTTGGCAACCCCCCAGCCTTCAACGGATTTGATTAGCCTTTACCGATTACCGTTTGAATCGGGCTAGCATGCGGATTATCTAAATCCGTTCCGCATGTAATGTTGTGCTAAGAGAGTGAATTCTCTGAGACTTTGTGCTATGATGTCGAATACATAGACTTCGCCATTGTTACGGGAATAGGCTACCCAGCAACGTATATTAGACGCTGACTTATCCCTACTTAGGCTTTGGAATAAAATGCCCCAGAATCGAACTCTGGTGTCTTTTTCTACGGAGAAAGACTAAACCGGCGACGCGTGTTAGGCGTCGGCATATCCTTTCTTAGGATTCAGGATGAAATTCCCCATGCGTGTAAGGCATGGATTTTGGTGTTATTAATAACAACCTGCCACAATATTGAATATGCGAACGGGTGTTCTTTTTAAACGGTTAAGAACTGACCGGCAGCGCGTGTCAGGCGCAGACTTATCCTTGCTTAGGTTTCAGGATAGAATACCCCAGAATCGAACCCTGGTGTCTTTTTCAATCGGCAAAAGACTAAACCGGCGACGCGTGTTAGGCGTCGGCATATCCTTTCTTAGGATTCAGGATGAAATTCCCCATGCGTGTAAGGCATGGATTTTGGTGTTATTAATAACAACCTGCCACAATGTTGAATATGTGAACGGGTGTTCTTTTTAACGGTTAAGAACTAACCGGCAGCGCGGGTTAAGCGCAGACTTATCCTTGCTTAGGTTTCAGGATAGAATACCCCAGAATCAAACTCTGGTGTCTTTTTGTGCGGAAAAAGACTAAACCGGCAGCGCGTGTTAGGCGCAGACTTATCCCTGCTTAGGATTCGGGATAAACTTCCTAGGATGAATCCTGAATTCTTCGAAAAGGATTGGTATGGGGAAGGAAGAATTTTATATTCTATTCCCCGAACAAAGAAGGAAAGGAGACTCGAGGTGGGATCTCCACCCCCAGAATCCGGAAAGGTGAAACTAAGAGTGGGATCTCCACTCCGAGAATCAAAAAGATTCGGATAACCCTAACTGTCGGAAGGTTTGATTATCGAACTAAAGATGAATTTCTCGTTTATCGAGAATGAATCGTGGTTTTGGTCCTAACTGTAGGAAGGTTTGACCAAGTGGGAGGTTTGAGGTGACCCTAACTGTAGGAAGGTTTGATCACTCGATTTGAAAGTGGACCTCTCGTTCATTGGAGGAATCGAGAGGGGTTTTTGGTTTTGGTCCTAACTGTAGAAAGGTTTGACCGAATGGAAGGTTTAAGACGATCCTAACTGTAGGAAGGTTTGATCGCTTGATTTGTGGACCTCTCGTTCATTGGGAGAATCGAGAGGGGATTTTGACTGTGGTCCTAACTGTAAGAAGGTTTGACCAATCAGGAACTTTACGTCCAGACTCTAACAGAGAGAGTGTTGAGTGCACAGACACAGTGAGAACTTGAATGGGAGTCCTTATTCATTACATTGCTGTGGTTTTGGGAACTTCCCGTTACATAAATCGTCCACCCCCAGTTTCCTCTGCGGAACTGGTTCGGACATTATTATCAGTTAACTAACCGGGTTATCCTTAAGAATATTAGCTTAATATTCTCCAGGAACTTCCCGTCAAAAGTGGGGAAACAGTTTAGACTCATATACCTATTGGAGTATCAGGGAGTAGTTTAACCTCTTATACCGGTCGGAGGATTGAGAAACAGTTTATACTCGTATACTCTTTGGAGTGTCAGGAAGCAGTTTATACTCTTATACCGGTCGGAGTTTTGCCGTTTTTATTTGGCTTACCTTAGCGTTATAACGCCGGCTTCGACCAAGGTCTGAATGCTATTCCTGAGAGCAAAGCAATCCTTGGTGGGATGAACAACCCTTCTGTGGTATGCACAGTACTTTGGGTCCGTAGTGTTATCAGCTTCCTCCTGATTCGTGATAGGTGGTAGCTTGATCTTGTTGCCTTCGAGGAGCGATTCGAAGATGGTTGGAACGTCTTCGTCCTTGAAGGAATACTCTCTCTGGAGTCTCGGACCCGAAGTCTTCTGCTGCCTTCGGGATTGCTGTTGTGACGCTTGATTAGCACCACCAGCAGCTGCAGGTGCTTTGCCCTTACCACGGGAAGCGAAGTTTGAGTCCAGCAGATTAACCGTCGGTTGGTTCCTTTCGGCCTTCTTCCTTTTAAGGAAGCGTTCGGCTTGTTCACCGCGCACCTTCAGATCCTTCCAAGTGTCAGACGGTGCTGTCCCCATTGCCTCCAATACGTCCAATGCGAGGTTGTTGTGGCAAGTCTGGAGAATGAATTCCTCGGTGATCGGGTCCCGGCAATTCATCGCCTTGTTCCGGAACCTTTTGACGAAGGTGTCGACTAACTCCCCGTCTTTTTGTTTCTCGTCGAGCAACGATCCGATAGAGATCTCGGTGTCGTCGTCGAAGAAATTTGCAAGGAACTTCGTCTCCATGTCATCCCAGCTGTTCACGCTTCCTGGCTTGAGGCGACGATACCAATCGAAGGCAGCTCCGCGAAGAGTGCCGACGAATGACCGCACCATCAGAGGCTCGTTCCCAGAGATAGCACCCAGGTGCGATTTGAAATAAATCAAATGCTGGGTGGGGGAACCCCTTCCATCGAACGGCGTGAAGTTGATTAGACTAAACTTCGCCGGATAGGGGATTGATTCCCATTCCCTCGGGTATGGACAAGGAATGCCCGTTTTCTTTACCTCTTGAGCAGACAGCAACGTATTGATTTTACTCTCGAGAGCACGGACTAGTCAATGAATAAGCCCGAGGCATCACATGCTTCCCCGGGGAAATTAAGACAACTCCAACTCCGGAGAAAACTGTAGAACCTCCCGGGGTTATTACCCTATTAACTGCCCTCGAAGCACCATCGAAATATAATTACCATACTTGTTGGTGCGACGTAGTGTTAACCTCGTGGGTTTCATCCGGCAAGTCATCATATACTTCTGCCGTATCTGTGGTCGGGTTTACCGCCAAAAGATCGCAAATTGCTTGTCCTTTGATCGACTTCTGCTGTTTGAAGTGCAAATCATATTGGGACAAGAGAAGGGCCCATTTCGCTAACCGCCAAATCATGGAGGCCGGTTGCGTCATAAATACTCGTACTGGATTAACGTTGGAAATGACGTAAATCGTCTGTCCAACCAAGTAATGCCGCATCTTTTGCATTGCGAATACTAATGTGAGGCATTCTTTCTCAATCATCGGATATCGAGACTCGGCTCCTATCAAGGTCCGACTTAGATAATAGACTGCCTGTTCGTGACCATTATCATCGTCTTGTGCTAGTAAAGCACTTATCGAGTGGTTCATCGCCTTGAGATAAATCAAGAACGGTTTACCCGACTTCGGTGCAACGAGAACAGGAGGATTCGTCAGATACGGAGGATTCGTCAGATATGTTTTGATATCTTCGAATGCTTTTTGGCAGGCGTCGTCCCAAATAAATGACACCCCTTTCTTATTTAATTTAGAGAACGGTTGGCACTTCCCAGAAAGATTTGAGATGAACCGCCGGATGTAAGCTAACCGCCCTTGCAGTCATCTGAGCTCTCTCAGATTTCTAGGGGGTTGCAGCTCATGTATCGCTTTCACCTTATCAGGATCGATATGTATTCCTTTAGTGGTGACGACGAATCCAAGAAATTTTCAGCTGGACATTCCAAGGAAGGATTTAGTAGGGTTCATCTTCAACTGATGGCTCCGCATGAGATCGAACATCGTCTTCAGGTCCTTGATGTGATCTTCTTTGTTGCGGCTTTTTACAACTAAATCATCGACATAGCATTCGACCGATTTCCTGAGATGTTCTTGGAAAATCTTAGTCATTGCTCGTTGGTACGTGGCGCCTGCATTCTTTAGACCGAAAGGCATCACGGTGTAGCAAAAGACACCGAGGGGCGTTCTGAACGCTGTATGCTTCTCGTCATCTGGGTGCATCTTGATTTGGTTATATCCTGAAAAACCATCCATGAAAGACATTCTCTCAAATCCACATGTATTGTCGATAATGACATCTGTGATTGGGAGAGGGAAGTCGTCTTTTGGACATGCCGTGTTCAGGTCCCTGAAGTCGATACATATCCTGATTTTACCGTTCTTCTTCATGATGGGAACAATATTGGCTATTCGATCAACTTCTTAACCTCTGCCTCAATGGCTTCCATAATCTGCGGATGAAACCGTCTTTGCTGTTGTTTGACAGGTTTGGCATCCGGCTTGATATCGAGGCGGTGCATTGCTACATTGGGGTCGAGTCCTGGCATATCTTCATAGTTCCAAGCGAAGACGTTAATGTATTTCCTTATGAGAGCGATTAGTTCCTCCTTCTCATTTGAGGGGAGACTATCGCTGATGAATATCGGCTTTGGGTTGGCCTCGTCGCCCATATTAACTTGGACTATTTTATCTTCAGTGGGGGGTTCTCTCTGTTCGAACCTATCACCATACTGCATGTTCAAGTGATGAACCCACGGGTCTTCCCATGTTGGCATTTGATCGTCGTCTTCCATCGTGGACGGATCAACTGTAGCCATGTTCGCCATTAGGGCTTTGAAAGCTTCCCCCAGACTTGTATCGGAGTCCCATTCCGAGGCATCTGACGAATTTCCATCTTTGTATTGCTTAGATGATTGGTCATTAATTAACCAGCAGCATTCATCTTCTGAAGAAGATTCATACCCTAACCCTCGTCCGTATTTATAATAATCATCGGGTTTTCCTTTTGGTACATAAGCCGCTTTGGCGGGAGTACGAGGACCTCGATCGAAGTATAGACCTTCTCCGAGTGTGAAATCATACCCCAGCTTTTCCATGAGCTTGCGCGCTTCCGGGCTATACTTAGATAAATGCCAACCAGGTTTATCATCATCTTCATCTTCACTTAAGAAATAATCTGGTAATGGAGAGATTTTTCCTTTACCGTAAATCACTTCCTTTGCGCCTCTTATTTTGTTCGGGATGACCATGGTTGTTCCGAAAGAATGCTGGAGGCGTTCCTTCGTTACATAGGACGATCGAAGCGGCATATACAAATCAGGATTATCACACAATTCTTTTATCACATCATCAAGAGACAGGGAGTACTCTAAATCGTTGTTTATTTCATTATTGGCAAGTTGCCAGTTACAACTGCCCTCTGACGATTGTTCATCGTCAAGGTTGATTACAAAGGGTACAATGTCGTTTAAAACATAACCTCCATTGTAATCAAATCCGGCTTCGGTATCAGCTTCTTCTCCGCTGTCCGTACCATGGGCCGATGATTCAGTATCGGATTCGTTACCATAAAGGAGAGAATCAGTGAAATAATTCTCATACCCTTTGAATGGTTGCTTATCCGCGACCACCGTCCTAACTTTATTATCAGTGTTGACATATTTTAGACACTGATGGAGAGTGGAGGGTATTATAATGTTACTATGGATCCAAGGCCGACCTAATAGTAAGTTATATGAAGTTTCGGCATCAATCACATAACATGTGACTTCCGTCTTCAAATCACCCATTTGACACTTTATCCGGATTTTACCCAAAGGTCTTGACCCGCTGGTATTGAATCCATAGATAACAGTGCCTATGGACGCCAACTTACTAGCGGAAATGCATCAAGCGAAGCGGCATAATACTCACAGCAGAACCCGGATCCACTTGGATTCGGTTGACTTTGCTGGAGCCGATGTACCCGATGAAGTATAGCGGTCGGTCGTGGTTCGAATTCTTCGTCTGCATATCATCTTTGGTGAAAGTAATGCAGGGAAGGTTCTTGGTCGCTATATTGCAGTGTTGACTCAGCGGTTCTGGCTCTTCAGGCACCGACTTGACTTGAGTCAGAAACACATCTGAATTGGCCAAAGCTTCTTGCAAGGCCTCCCTAGTTTCCTTGGACAACCACAGCAACTCATACAGCGTTATCCGTGCTGGAATGTTGGCTAGTTGAGCTATTATATCAAAGACTTGCGGAGTCTTCGAGCTTTCTGGTTTGTCTCTTCCAATCGGGCGACTGAAACGAGACTGCTTCGGATTTTGAACCTCCTGGGGATTCTTCTCTTTCGGTTTATTCACTGGCTATCTTCGAGCCTCTGCGCCCGGTGTAGGACTCGTAATCACCCCCATCTCCGTGAGAGTTTTGGCTGGTCCCCGTTTATTCATCCCCTGCTCACTAGGCGGCGGATAATTATAGTGATACTCATTTCCGCTTCTAGTGGTAAAGACTTCTTGTTCTTCTTCGGAGAGCGGGAAAGTAGGAGCTTCATCGCCATCCTCCTCGAAGATTGCGGACGTAGCATTGCAGGACTTGCCTTTACCCTTTCTTCTCGAGGAAGTCTCCCATTGTTCGTCTTCAATGAGATCAGGATGAACCCATAGGATTTCGCCGTTTGGGGCTGTGTGTGGCACAAGTCCTTTTTGGCGCTGTCCATGTGGGTCATCGTTCACTGTCTTCATTCCTACTTTGGTGATGCGCTCTGGTTTGAACCATGTTGTGAGCACCGATCCAAAGCTGATTGAAACCGCATTTGCTCCAACATTCTTGGACGGCTTCGGGGTTATGACGCCTACATCAATTAGCGCCTGGATTTTGTCCTTGAGGTGGTAGCACGACTTGGTAGGGTGATGGACCGCTTTATGGTATGCGTAATACTTCGGATCCGTCACTTTGCCAGCTCCCTCTTGATCCACAATCGCCGACAGCTGGATTTTGTTATTCTCCAACAGGTACTTAAAGATGCCGGGAACTTCGTCATCTTTGAAGGAGTACACCTTAGGAAATCTTGGCTCCGAAGATTTTTGCTTCTGAGGCCGTTATTGTCATTGCCCTCGAGATTGTTGTGGTGTTTGTTGCTGAGGTTGCAATTGGAAAGTTTGATTAGCATCAACTGCATTAGCATATGCCTTACCTTTCCCCCGTGGGACGAAATTCTGATGTGGAGCATTCGTTGCTTGTTGGCCTCTTTCCGCCTTCTTCCTTCTGAGGAATCGTTCGGCTTGCTCTCCTCGGACCTTCAGATCCTTCCATGTCTTGGACGGTGCTGTCCCCATTGCTTCCAACACGTCCAGTGCGAGGTTGTTGTGGCAAGTCTGGAGGATGAATTCCTCGGTGATCGGGTCCCGACAGTTCATCGCCTTGTTCCAGAACCTCTTGACGAAGGTGTTAACCAGTTCCCCATCTTTCTGTTTCTCATCAAGCAACGACCCGATGGATATCTCTGTGTCGTCGTCGAAGAAATTGGCGAGGAATTTAGTTTCCATGTCATCCCAGCTATTCATGCTTCCTGGCTTGAGGCGACGATACCAATCAAAGGCGGCTCCACAAAGAGTGCCAACGAAGGACCGTACCATCAGAGGCTCATTACCAGAGATAACCCCCAGGTGTGATTTGAAGTAAATCAAATGCTGAGTGGGTGAACCCATCCCATTAAACGGCGTGAAGTTAATTAGGTTGAACTTTGCCGGATATGGGATCGATTCCCACTCTCTTGGGTATGGACAAGGAATGCCCGTTTTCTTCATCTCTTGAGCGAAAATCAATGTATTGATTTTGCTCTAGAGGTTCTTGATCTTCAAGTTTTCACCTGTGTTTTTGCCAACATTCTCATTACCACCCCCTGTGTTGACGGGAGGATTATTGGCATTATGCGTCTCATTCGCATTTGTGTCCTCATCTTCCAGATTAACCTGGTTACGACGACTTGGCTCAGCTTGCTGGTTCGTCAATGCTTGGATTTGTTGGTCATGCATTTCTCTCATGTTCTGCATGGCCATCTGCATTTCGAACCTGAAGCTCTCCTGTTGTTTAGCTAAAGCTTCTTCGAGCATCTTGGCCACTTGTTCTGCACTTATCATGAGTGCCTCGCGGGGTTGTCCCTCGTTGGATACCGTATTATCTGATACAACCGCGGAGCCAGCATCAGATTCTTCATCTTCTGAAGGTAGTCTTGTCCGAACCCTACCATAAGTTTCTCGTGTAATGGCTCCAGACTGCAGACGAGTTAGATACCGGGGTACTGGCGGAATTGACTCGGGATTATCCCGTGTCGATGCCCTTTTGCTGGTCATATTAGCGGTGACCCTCGGAAATTCTCCGTCTTCGACTACTCTTCTTCTTTGTCGAAAACGCCTAGGTCTTGGTTCTGGCGTTTCGGCACTGAGCCTTTCGAAAATCGAAACTCTTTCAGGGACCGCCTTGATGCAGTTGCACTCAGACAATACTGCCCGAATGAGTTTGGAACAGGGGAATTGAGTTTCCAGTCTTCGGGGACTCCTTTTCCTGGTTTTACTTGTACCCCCAGCACGATAGTACAATTCGTCTGCTTGACCTATCGTGTGTTGGCACGACTTCTCAGGTATAACATTATCGTCATCAGATGAAAATGTTTCCTTCTGAGGGTGAACTGTCTTCTTTGGGCCTTCAAGAGTCACGCGCCTCGAAACATGCCTTTTCGGGCGTGAATTGTCAGCGGGCTCCTGGACCTCAATGCGCAAATTGGTGCGCGTAGATGCCATGATTTCTTTGGCATGTTGAGGATGGTGGCGACCCCCAGCATGTTGAGTCGTCCGGGGCTTCTTCATCGGGCCCAAACGCTCTTGAACTGGAGCCTTGCCTCACTCATCGGGAAGTGGACCGAGGCGCTCTAAAACTGGCTTCTTCTTTTGGGATGATTCTGCGTGATCTCCCGGAGTAATTACTGGAATCATCGGCGGCTTGGGTTGATTCATCGGTGGTTGAACTTTTATTGGAGGCTGCTTCGGCCTCCATACTCGGTGGGTTGGTGATGGCTTTTTGGCCACTCTTTCTTCCTCTAATTTCTTGGCCTCCTGCACAAGAATTTTTGCTTGTGCGAGTAATGCGTGGCGTTTGTGAATCCGCTCTTCAAGTGTAGAACGGTTCCGTTTGACCCGGATCTATTCGTTCGTTAGCGGCTTGGAGGAGCTGTCATTCTTCAGTTGTTGAGGCTGTTTGCCTCTCCTGTTCCTCAGATCCGCATTGTAGCGGACTCCGTCTGTAGACTCCATCGCCTTAGCAAATTTTCGCGCAAGGCGTTGACGTCGCCTCTGGCGGGCTCTCTTTGAGAGAGTCATAATGCCCTCAACAGTAGAGGCGTCAACAAGAACAGGTTTGACCTCGTTGGAGGTCGGTGGAACTTTACCCGATGCGACTTTGGCATTAGTTGGGGTGAGAGCGACGTTGGCATTCTGTACTTCTTCGTACCAACGAACTTTTCTCTTGGAGGAGAACTTCTTGGACTTGTGGGGGGAGGTGGATCCGGACGAGGATGACAGATGCTCCTCGAACTTGGCCTGATCGAATTCATATTCAACCTCCTCCTCGACCGGGATTGAGATCCGCGGCTGCGACGTGACGATCTCGGCAGCGAGATCGGTGGCTCCCACTGTGGTCGCCAGATTGTTCGCGGGAAAAATTATTTTCTTTGCTGATTCCATTGATTCCTTTGTTAACAGTTTATCGGTTACAAAGATCCGGTCTTTTTATATGTTAACAGTTTATCGGTTACAAAGATCCGGTCTTTTTATAAGATCCGGTTACAATAAAATCAAAAAAAATGAAAATTACAACTTTCCTTATTATGTCGAACAAATCGCGAGCTCCTGTTTTGTGGTCACTCGCTTTGGTGGGTTCTTCGCCTGCGTCGGGGTTTATCCGTAGACTACCGCGTGATCTAGATCCGGTCGGATCTACACGATATAACGGTTATTATTTCGCGAAGGAAATAATAGCCGGGGGGGGATTAATTCACCAAGGAAATAATCGCCCTCTCGGGATCAAAGGCCAAGCTTTGATCCGGAGTATAATCGCGTAGATCTCAGATCCGATCCCTCTCGAACTCCTGCCTTTTCTGACGTGGACGATCGCCGAGCACCGGATCTGAAAGAGCAAGTCTTCAAAGTCCCAAAGCTTTAATCTTTCTAAGTTTTGAGCCTTCAATCCAGCAGAGCTTCGCCGTCAAAAGTTCCAACCTTTCACAAATGAGCCATGCCCCTCTATTTATAGGCACTCAGAACTGTGCCCGGGCACAGATCTGGCCGGCCACCTAGCCACCTCTAGGTGGCTCGGCTTTTGGTCGAGCCACCTAGAGGTGGCTCGGTTTTGGCCGAGTCCTCCAGGCGTTTTGTCTGTTGTCCGGTTTCGCGGTTTATCCAAGTGTTAGTGTTGATCTGGACTCTGATTTGAAGTCCGGATCTCGATTTGGCAGTAAATCCGCCTTGGTGTTTGAGTTCGAATCCGTTCTATGATTGGATGACTCGTTGACTCCCCGAACCGTTGGCTTGATTCCGCACGCGAATGGATGCATTCCGTTGCTTGCGTGCGATTCGTTAACCTCGTCGCGTCGTTAATCCGCTTCGTTGCGTGTCACTTGGCTTCGATGTTGTGGACCAACGATCGTGTTTGGATATGTCGCTCGATGGTTCGTTGGTTTGTTGAATCACCGTGCCGAGCTGTGTTAAGGGACCTATAAGCAGTTTTATACGCCTACAATGTTTAGCGATGGTTTTTATCCCGCATTTACAAAATTTTCTCGTCAAACCTATCAACGTGATATTCTAAAATATTATCAGGAGGAAAAAAGAAAAATAATTTCTTATTTTAAAATTTTAAACTGTAAATTTTCTTTAACTTCTGATATTTCTACATCTAGAGTGTAAACTGGTTATTTATGTATCACAACATACTGGATTGATGAAAATTATAAATGTTTAAAAGAGTTATTTTTTTATTGCAATTGAAGAGTCACATACTGGTATTAATATTACAAATTTAATAATTGAAGAACTTATGAAACTAGAAATTGATCAAAGAATATTTTCTCTTTCACTAGATAATACAAGTAATAACAATATAGCTGTTGATTTTATCAAAATAACTTTGTCATTACCATGTCATGGTGAACTTTTTCATGTTAGATGTATATGTCATATTTTAAATTTAATTGTTCAAAGTGTATTTTCTGAAATTAAACCCATGATAGAAAATGTTAGAACAGTTATTAATATGCATAATGCTTCTGAAATGAGAATTAAAAGATGGAAACAATGTTGGAAAAGAAAAAATTATAAGCCCAGACTAATTCCAAAAGATGTTGACCATAGGTGGAATTCCACCTATGCAATGTTAAGTGTAGCAATAGAATATAAAGAAATTATAAATTATTTTATACATTTTTATGCTTCTAGTTCTAGCTCTTGTAGTAGTTATGGAATATATGAAAATGAATGGACACTTATATGTAATTTAAATGAGATGTTACAAGTCTTTTATGATGCTACAATGTTATTATCTGGCTGTTATTATCCAATAATTACTTTAGCTGCTTTACAAATTTTAAATATTCAAAAGTTTTTTTTCAAAATATCGTATGGATGATACTTTTGGATCTATAATTTTTCAAATAGAAAGTAAATTTAATAAGTATTTTAGGTCTATTCCTCATATTTTTGGTTTGGGGTTCTTATTGATCCATGTTTGAAGGATATTGGCCGTCGAAGTTTATTACAATCATTATATGGTGGATAGATTATAGACCTAGATAATGGATCCACCCTTACTGCTACTTCTCATCATTTAGCTATAAGAAATTATTTTCAAACATTATATGATGAGTATGCAGCTAGACATGGTATAGCTGCACAACATTCTACAGCTTCGGTGCCTTCGAGCACAAGCCAGGTAAAAGTATAAGTTTTGATAGGTATGCAATGGTAGCTGAACTAACTGGTAGATCTAGACTTGGATCAGCATTAGAGGTTTCTAAAATAGATTAATATTTATCTGCTTTCTTAGTTAAATGTCAAGGAAATACTTTAGATATTTTGCAATGATGGAGAGTATATGGATCAGTTTCATATTCTATGTTTTTCACCATGGTCCGTGACTTACTAACAGTGTAGGTTTCAACGGTAGCTTCAGAATCCGCCTTCAATACAGCAGGACGTTTGATCGATGACTACAGGACATGTTTAGATTCGTATATTGTACAAGCGGTGATGTGCTTACAAGATTGGTGGAGGTACGAGAAGCGAACGCAATGCATCGATCGGATGGCTGTAATTGAAGATAAATTTGAAGAGTTAGGACTAGCAGATAGGTATAAAGATTAGATAATATTCATCAAATTATAATTTTTATTTCTAAGCTTTAAATTTGTAATGAATTATTTCAGAAAAAATTACAAATGATAGTGATATAGGTGAGTAGGTGTCAACCTAGTTGGGATGTACTCATCCATTATGATGCGACGAATTCTGAAATAAATTTATACTTGTAAAGGATTTACTAATTATTAATAAAGAAGTTATTTTTATCATCTTTCATTTTTATAATTTTTTGTACTTGTAATTTATGTCATTTTAAGTTATTAAAAAATTTATGTTATTTTCTATAATTTTTATGTATATTTTATGATTTATAGGGATTTATAAAAAAAATTAAAAATTTTAAAAAAAATAAAAAAACCGAGCCGGCCTGGAGCCTGGCCTGCTCAGGCACGAGCCCGATTTTTTGGGCCGGACCGGTCCAGATGGACAGCCCTAGTAAGATCCCTCTTGCTTAAATTTGAGTTTTAAGATTTATTATACATTATATGTATATTTTGACTGTATTATGATTAGTTGTAGTTTTTAAATTGTGATATAATCATCTGTGCATGATATTATGATAAGTAATTTAAAGGAAAATTATTTTGTAGAAATGGTTATTTTGAGATGTTTTTAGAATTATTATGATGAGAAAAGAATATATTTGGAAAAAGGAGTTGGTTTTAAATAATTATTAAAATAGATAATTTTAAATAATTTATTTTGGAAAAACGGGTTATTTTGATCATTAAACTATTTTGCGAAAAGATTATTTTGAAATAATTATTATGTTTTAAAGGAATTTTATTTTGAAAAAAAAATTATTTATTTTAGAATTAATTAATTTATAATCTTGTTTTGATGGTTATAGACTAGACATTTCATGTGTAAAACAATCACGGTTTTCAATTTCCTTTTTGATCGTAGTTATATTAGATGTTATCTAGCTGCTGATAATTTTTATGAGTAGTTTAGAAGTTCGAATAACAAGATATTAATAAAATTGGACTGCATGCATGATTCTCTTGTTCATAATTACATTTTATGTTTTACGATTTATTTTAATGTATTTGACTTGTCATCATGTTATTACATGAATCAGTTAGACTTATTTATTGTTCCTTGTTGTGTTTAAGAACCTTAGTAGTTCATGACTTAGTGGCCTTGTGCGTCATGAACAGACCTAGAGACATGAGTGGGTGTGTTTACTGAAATTAGGTGGTGAACCCGAGTTTTAATAGGGATTTGATTGTTGACTTAGAAAGAATGAGAAGAGTTGGAATGGGAAAGTCTTGGTTCACATGATCGAATGTGATTGTTGACTTATCTTCCGGGCTCGCACCTGTGACATGTTTCGTCCTAGTGTTGGTTTGTTAGACCAAGTGACCTATTTTGCCACTTGGGTCTGTGACCTGTTTCGTCACCTGAGCTTTACCTGAGTCTGGACCAGGTCGAGATCGGATTGCGTGTAGTCCTCTAGCCACCTATTTCGCGGGATTGGATGCGCGTAGGGGATTGTGAACAGTCAGACTTCCGGTAATGCGAACTTGGACCTATTTAAGAGGTGGACCAGTGAGTTTAGGATGGTTGGTATTCGACCCGGTTACCATATGCAGTTAGCTTTATGTTTCATATTTTAGTAGTGAATTTGCATGTTGATCTTGTTAGATTTTCAGTTGCACATTTCTTTGTCATTTCTGTTGTTGTATCATTTTCGCATTAGGTTTTCGTTCGTTCTTTTCTTTGTTTTGTGGGGTCTTACCGTGTGCCATGCATGTTGACGTACACATGTTTTCTCTGGTATACATCAGACTTGGAGGAAGAACATGTTCAGTTTGGAGATGTGCCAGAGCCATGATATTCTCAGCAGGAGTGTCTTGCAGACAGAGTTGAAGAATAGGCCGAAGCTCAGTTATCTTTTCTTAGTTGATGATCCTAGTTGCTTTTGCAGTATTTCCTTTCTTTTCTGTTGAACGATGTATTTTATATTTCTTCAGTATTTAGTTGTTCAGTCATGTATAAGGGCAAGTTAACCCGAATATTATATCTTGGATGATATTTCTTTTATGATATGTATCGTTTTGTTCTGAGTTTGTCTATTATATTCTTGTTATTTGTGATCGGGGACCTTTTGTTTTTTATTACTTGACGCTTAGTGTATTAGATTGAGAAGAATGTCTAGTACTTATTTCTCCTCAGTCTAATACATCACGGGCTTGTTCACGTTCTGATTTTTAGATATTTTGGGAAGCGGGACGTGACAGGTTTTTTTGGTGGCCCGTGCAGGTCACGGTCACGGTCCCGAGTTTCGACCAGTGAGAATATAATGGACAAATTAGTTGCATATCATATTCATCCGTGAGACTATTCTTGAGCCATTATCCTATTTTCTTGATAGATTTCGTTTCGTCCCTATCTTATCACTCTTTGACTCCGGAGTTTTTCATGGTTCTTGTCTCATCCTTCGCGATTACCCTCTCTTTGTATAACCTTTCTTTCCCCGTACCGGTCATTATTTTATGTGTTATTATTATTACGACTATGTTTTCTTTGATTTGACTTATATATCGTTTAATTGTATTGACTTCTGTATTATTTATTACATTATTTTATGCATCATACATAATGTTATATTGTATATTTTATTAAAATATATATATCATTACTTATACATTTTTAATTGTTTAAATCATGTCATTAGATTTCACATATACATCACATATCATACCTGATATTTAGATTATTTTATTGTGTTTAATTATACTTTTACATATCTACATTATGTATGTGTGCGTTTTCTGTCATACTATCTATCATTTACTTATGTTCTAGATTATTTTAAAGTGTTCGTGTTTTGTGATATACTTTAATAAGTTCATGATTTTAGTATTCTACATATGCATTACATTCTTGTGATATACTTTAATAAGTTCATGATTTTAGTATTCTACATATGCATTACATTCTTACTCTTTATTTATTCAACTCACAATATTTACATATGCATTACATTCTTACTCTTTATTTATTCAACTCACAATATTTTTAGTACATGGTTTTCTTATCAAACAGTTTTATCTTGTTTAGGTTATTTTAGTAATATTCATATTGGTTTTGTTATTTCTAAGAGCGACATATTTCTATTTTGATATTCAGGCATTATTTATATTATTAAGTTTAGAGTTGAGTTACTAATTATATAGTTGTTTTGTTATATTAATTATTATTCTTTTATAATTAATATAAGAGGTAATTCTAATATGCGTTTGTGGGTATGTATAGCATTTACTCATGGGTTGTTTATAGTGTATTTACATTTTTTTTGTTTGTTTGCTTCATTTTTTATATATATTGTTTTGTCATTGTAACAATATACAATGTAAACGCTTGTTATTTTTTTTGTATTTATTCTATGGTATTTTTAGACATTTATATCTTTTATTGTGTTACTGTTTGTTGTTCATTCTCTATTCATTATTTTCATTTCTTGTCTTATGTTTTACTTTTTCATTCTTTTATAATTACTATTCTCTTTTCATTATGGTGTATTCACGTAGATTATTATATTTATGATGTATACTTTTTATTGCTTTACAGTCATTCATTATTTCTAGTATAAACTGTGTAACCATATTTATCTAAAATATATCAGTGTTTTTATTATACGAAATTATGCTCTTTTTATGTTTTCATTTGTTTATAAATCTATTTTATCTTCCATAGTTCATGTTTTATGTATTATACATTTTTATTTATGTATATTTATGCTGAACATATTTATGTGATTTTGACTACTATACAATATATTGATATATCTGAAATGATTTTATACAGTAATAATTATTATTGTTATATCTTGTTTATATTTATTATTTTACCTTATGAATATTACTAAGATTTCTGATTTATCATATTGTTTGTCGAATATGTATAATTATGTCCTTCCTATTATATCTTATATAATATGCCTATTTTGAATCGCTTGTACACTCTTACGTCTATTTTTATCATGTAATATTTTGTGACTATTACATGTCTCTTATATTGTCCCTTATATTTATCTAAACTATATATACGTTTGATTCTTTACTATTTTGTTTTGCTTACATACTCTTCAAATATTTCTTTTGCTTTTGCTTATATATAATTCACCTGTTAATTGTACTGTGTTTTTTGTTTTTTTGTTTTATCATATTTATCATCCGCTTATGTATGAGTGACTTATATTTTGTCTTTTATTTCCTCTATGCTTTTCTTTTATTATTTATATTGTTGAGTTGATATGTTTTATCATATATTTTAGTGATTAACAACTTTTGAATCATGTATTTATATCATATATCATATTTTGTATGTTAGATATTTGTTCTATTTTGCCAATTCTGTGTTATTGATTATATATTCACACTGTGATGTGTTGTCTTATGATACTATATCCATAATATCATGTTAATATTATATTTTTCTATAATTGTATATTTGTTATTGACTTCTTTGCTATTAAACTATGTTGACCGATACTTATATTGTTGCTTATGCCTAGATGTCGTGATATTTTATAATTTGATACGTATCAAATATTTTATTTACTATATACATGCTTCTTTATACTTGTGTAATTTTTTTCAATATATGTTCACTCTCTTTATATTATACTTACATCATTCTTATTATTTATATTACATACCAGACTTTCTTATGACCTTATGTTATATATATTCCCTTGATGATTTACGTGCTTTTTATACTTCTGCTTTATCATTGTTCCTGCTTATTTATATCCTCTGACTATACATTATTGATTTATACTATATACCTTTTACTATTAACTGTTATCATCATATTCTGCTTGTTTGACTTTGTATTTGACTTGCCCGTATAACTTATATTGATATTGATGCCTAATAAACATTCCCATAACATGTATCATGCCTTATATATACAATATGTGAATTTACATTCACATTTTTTTCATCTTCTTTATTTATAGAATATTATATCTAAATGATGCTTTGTATAGAATATTTTATTACTTTTCTATATGTGCGCTATAAATGTTTTATATTTACTTTATATGATTAAATATCATTTTGTGTCTATTGTGATAACTTAGTGTTTGTGTGTCTATATTTTAACTTATGTTTTTCTCACGCTCTACTTATGGATATGCAATTTAATTGAATTCTTTTCTATATGTGTTGAGTTGAGTCTCTCTTTTCATATCTCTGTCCTTGGGTTTAATTCCGAGGGCGGAATTTGTTTTAAGAGGGTAGAATGTAATGACCGTGAACTTTTGATACTAGTTAAATAAATTTTTAGGTATTTTAAAATATTTAATTATTATTTTAAAAGAGTATTTGTATTTTCTTAATTTTTTAGAATTTTCTATGATTTAAAATCCAAGTTTTATATTTATTTAAATAATTTAGATATTTATAAATTTATTTAGTGTAGTAATTTTTTTTTTGGAATTTATCCGTTATGTTATCGATACTATTACATATCATTTTAAATAATATATTATTATTATTATTATTATTATTACATATTATTTTATATAATACGTTGTATTATTAATTACATATTATTTGTATAATTTGTTATATTATTTCTACTGTTGCATATTATCGGTTGTATTAGTATAACTGGTACGTTTTATTGTATAGATAATTTTGTCATAATTGTTTGATTTTAAATGTAAGTAATTATATTTTTTATTAATTGTTCTCGTTTAATTGTACAATTTGTTGTATTAATACTATTGTTGTATATTATCTGTCGTATTAGTATAACCGGTACATTTTAATGTGTAGATAATTTTCACATAATTATTTAATTTATTTCATAATTATTATTATTTTTAATTATTATTTTAAAAACCCTAAAATTTCCTTT
>NC_033800.1:107475923-107492896 GCF_001876935.1 Asparagus officinalis
TAACTACAAAGTATAATAAGTAACTAAATGATAGTCTCATCACCTGGCCGACTCTCCGGTGGCCAAGACTCGCTACTGGAAAAGAGGGGAAACAACGAGTGTCAAAGCGCTAGCGAGATCATCACTTACCTCTTCGCCAGGGGAAGGGTAGAGTATTAAGAAAAATAGAGTTAGGTACTTATATATATCAAATCATTCATATAGCTCTCTATGAAAAACATGGGAATAGTCAGGAAACATACTCAACTCTTCCAACATAAGAATAATACATCATCTGACGAATTACATGCCGAGTAGCCTGCTCTAAATATAGAGGATGTCACAAACTAAAAACGAATATAAGCTACCTTCCATAACGGGTGTGTCAAAATCTTAAAAAGAAATACCCTAACTGCGCGGGGTAATTTATCATGGAAGTAAAAACTTCACAACTGGTCAAATTACCTATGTTGCGGCATCATCTTGTGCTATCGTGTACTCTTCGTAGTGTTCCTTACTCAATCTTGCTGGCGCATAGGGTTTATCATCTCCCTATTCGCGGATACATTGTAAATAACTGATACCTAATGTAATACTCTACTCAATCGTTCTGGCGACAAATAGGTTTCATGCTCCGCTATTTCCGGGTACATATAGAACAACACTATTTCAATGTGGTTTATCCAGTTTAATGTGTCAAAGTGTAGTCAATGCTAATATAATCTAAGCATACAATGCAAGCAAATGCTTGGTGGTGGCGTGTCCTCATCTAAAGTTCACCATTATCCCAGGTGTTTCAAACAACTCTTAACATTGTAGTCTATCAGCAACAAAGTCGAGAGAAATTTGGCTCGAAAACTAAATAAAAATCCAAATGAACGATGCACGTTCATCATCCAGACTGGGGCAGGTCTACGCGCTAAGCGTCAGACCGCGAGCGGGCTCCAGAGACTACCCAAGCTCTCTGTCCTGCACGCGATCAAGACGTGGCGGTTGACGGTGGACACGGCGCGGTCGACGGCGGGGGTGGCTGTCGATGCTTTCGACCGCGGATTTCCAGCTTCTCAGATTTTAAATATGTGGTCCGTGTTCACGGTCGTGTTTTTGTGATTTAAACAATGGTAAAAACTTAATGAATATTACAAACAAACATGTTACAACAGAATAGAAATATCTCGGAAACAAAAATCCAACATATTATAACCATTGATTTTATGCAGTTATTATTTATATTAAACCGCTAAAAGCATGTATAAAAGCTCAAAGATGAATGCAAACTTTCTTATTTAGATTAAGCAATGTTTTAAAATCATCTTCAGATCTTAATTACATGCTGTAAAACTTCGTTCTCAGCCTTTTTAGCATGAAAAGGACCTAAAATCTTATACATATAATACAAACGAGTTTGTCTTTAATTCATAATGCTAGTCGTTTAGACTGCTACAAAACATGGTTTAAAATCTCTTTAACGTTTTGAAAACTGGAGGGAGATTAGCAGAGATATACTCCACGCTGAGGTGTTGAAAAACGTTTAGCATGCAGGTGAAAAGAGATCTCCACTCGCAAAAGCCGAAAACCCTAAGAAAAAATCCCGCTCGAGAAGCCTCCAATTTTTTCACAAAGAAATCAACTAGGGTTTGGGGGTCTTTGGGGTGGTTGTTAAGGGTTCTTAGGAAAACTGATAAAAATGTGAAAAAACTTCATATATATATCCAGGGAAAAATGAATATGGGTTTAGAAATCCGACAACCACTGCAATAGGAGAAAAAACACTCTGGGGGCAGGTTTCGCGGTCGACCGTGGCGGTCGACCCGGAGCTGCGGTCGACCGCAGACTAGGGTTTTCGGCAAAAGTTTTCATGAGTTTGGCCATTGTGCGTGTTTTGACTCCTTTTGCTTCTCTCATTGTATGAACTCGTTCATACTCAAACAACATGGTATTATACTCATCTACCCATATTAAATGATATTTATCATAGCTAAAATATCCATATATCATAATTAGTCTCATATTAATATATCATTCAAAATTATCAAAGGTTTTACATTCACCCGCCCTTAAGAGGATTTCATCTTCAAATTTGCCGCAATGTCCGCATCACAAAAGCTTAATACTGGGGAAAACCTCATAAGAAGGTGGTATTTCATAGCAAAGAAAAACCTTTCTGCCAATCTCATAGAATTAGCACAATGATATTTAACGTTAACAACTTAGAATGCAAACATGTCTCTACTAAATCGCCTAACTTAAACGAAATTGGTACGCCGCGAGCGAAATAATCGCAAAACAAGGGAACGCCTCATGTATATAGCATATATTTCAAATGATTAAGGAATCTGATAATATCGCCCATTCTAGTTGTAAAGATAAAATATAAATTGACAAATAACATAGATAATGACAACTATCAGATTCAACATCAATACCTGTCCAAACAGGTGGCGGGTAAGTCGCGACGAACATCGGCTCCTCGCTGCTCGCAAGAAATCTCTTCGCTCGCTTGCCGGTTCGCACTAACATTTGCACTAATGAAATGACCTTTATTCTAAAAGCTTTTATTCTCTCTATCAAAGTATGCATACCGTAATCTCTATGGTAGTAAAGTCATCCTGATCTGCATCTCTGGTGAATGCAAATCACTCTTTGGCTGGGCTCATCATCTCGAGATGGCTTCTTAAGCATCGAAATATGAAAAACATCGTGTACACTCGACATCGATGCTGGCAGGTCTAACCTGTAAGAAACAGCTCCAATACGCTCGATGATCCTGAAAGGACCAACATATCTCGGGGAAAGCTTCCCCTGTTTACCGAAATGCTGAACGCCCTTCATCGGTGATACCTTCAACATAACTAAGTCTCCGACCTGAAACTCTAAAGGTCGTCTCCGCTGATCTGCATAGCTCTTCTGCCGACTGTACGCTGTAAGAATGCGCTCTCGAATCAATGCCACCTTCTCTGTGGTCTGTCTAACTAGCTCTGGACCAATCAATAAACTATCCTCGGGTTCTGCCCAACATATGGGTGATCTGCAAGGTCTTCCGTACAAAGCTTCATACGGTGTCATCCCGATGGTAGCTTGATAACTATTATTATATGCAAATTCAATTAGTGGGATGTGATCCTCCCAGCTACGCTGAAAATCCATAATGCATGCTCTCAGCATGTCCTCTAAGATCCGATTCACCCTCTCGGTCTGACCATCTGTCTGGGGATGAAAAACCCTGCTAAATGATAACTGACTGCCAAAAGTATCCTGGAAACTCTTCCAAAAATGATATGTGAAGACTGAGCCCCGATCTGATACAATCATCTTCGGAACTCCATGCAATCTAACAATCTCCCGAATGAAGATCCTCGCATACATATCTGCCGTATAAGTCGTCCTCACAGGTAAGAAATGTGCGGACTTAGTCAATCTGTCCACTATAACCCAAATAGAATCATTTTCTTTCTTTGATTTAGGCAACCCCACAATAAAATCCATAGAAATATCTGCCCACTTCTACTCGGGAATGGGTAAAGGATGTAGGGTTCCTACAGGTCTAGCTTCCTCTGAAGATCCAAAAATCCAGTTCCTGAACTCAGTTGAGTTTCCTGCTATTAATAGGAGATTAAAGGGTGTAACTAACCCCTTAAATCGCTCCTAAGTGGGGTGTAACCCCCCTCAAATCGTGGGAAACGATTTTGGAACCATTCAGCTCATGATTGAACAAGTCAAACATGAAATTCACGTTCTGGGAATGAACTCTGTGTCTTAAACTTGAGACGCAGAGTTGAGCTCTGTGTTTTGTTCTTGGAACGCAGAAGTGAGTTCTTCATTTTGAGTTGAAGATATCATTGATTTGTTGTCTCTTTAGTTAGAGCGTTGCAAAGATTGTGATCTTCATCTCGGCTCCTTGGAATGTGAGACTCGTCAATTGTAACTCTTGCTGGTGATTGTGAAGGTCATCGAATCAGAACTTTCATTGGTTGTTGTGAAGGTTGTTGAATTGTAACCTTCATCAATCGTTACAAAGTTCTTCAATTTGTAACCTTCTGGAAGTCGTCGAATTGTAACCTCTATTATTAGTCTTTGATAGGAATTAACTATTTGTAGTAATTTTTAGACAACTTTCTATTATGATATAAAAAGAGTTCACGATTGAACCGTTATTACTCCCAAGTACGTTGCAGATGGGGGTAGGGGATTTATCCATCATTTTCATAGTTTCTTCCATTAGTTGGCCTCATTACTCCTCTGTTTCTTTGCTCACTGTCTCCATACATTTACTCTTTTGGTCGTAATAGAGTAATATTCTTTGGCATCTCTTGTTATTTATAGGACCCCCTCTCATGTTAATTCTCTTGTCATAATAGAGTGATATAGATGATGATTATCGTGATGGATGTTTCGGAGATGTATATTGACAGAATATAATATTTGACAGAATATAACATTTCCTACCATCATTGTTTATCTTATTACCATGTATAGTTGTTACCTTGTTTATCTTATTACCATGTATAATTGTTACCTTGTAATCTACTTACCATGTATAGTTGTTACCTAATAGGTCTCTATCTGTGAGATCTATAAATACTCTTTGTATTCTCCTTATATAAATTCAATTCGAAAATTATATTCTTCCTTTTATCTATTCATGGTATCAGAGCCTCAAAGATCTGAGAACTAACCCTATCTCCTTCCCCTATTCTCCCGATCGGCCAGCCGCTAACCCCCCTATCTCTTTCTCCATGTCGACCGACAACAAAACTTCTTCCACCATCGCTGCTCTGTCCGGCATGGTACCCAACCCACATGAGACCGCCAAGCCACTTCTTGCGGTCAATCTCAATCACTGCTTTAAACTCACTGCCACAAACTGTTAGGTCTCATATTATGAGCCTACATCTTCTAATCTTGTTTTGATGATTACAAACAATTCCTAATATTGTTTGTCTAGTGTTTATGTTTCTTATTAGGTATTCTGGACAAACAATAAGTTGGAGGATGGATAGAATTGCGCATTCACGATCATATCCAATGGAGGTTGGCGGAGTAGTGGTTGAAGCCTTGCAATTCATGTTAAAGATCCAAGTCAAGCTTCATCCGCAAGTGTACCAAGATAGAGCTTCGTTGAAGATCATCAAGCTTGGGTAATTTAGTTTAGGTTTTATATTATGTGTGTTAGTACTTTAAGCTCAATTATATACACACATACACGTTTTGTTTTTTTGTATATATATATAGTTATATATATACATATATGTTTTGGTTTGATTTTTAAGATATGAAACAAATATATATATTCATATATATGTTCATATGTTTCATATTCTATCATATTTGAAAATATATTGTGTTCTTGATTTATGGACTTGATAATATGTTTTTATATCTTTTCCTAAGTCTATAAAGGCATACAAAAGTTTCCAAAAGTTTGTTTATGTCAAATGTTAAAAACATGTATGTTTACTTTTCATGTTTTGGACTAGTTTTATAAAATGATGAGTTTTCACTTTTGGGAACATGTATGTTTACTTTTCATGTTTTGGACTAGTTTTATAAAATGATGAGTTTTCACTTTTGGGAAGTGCAATTCCAAAAATTCTTTTTGTAACATGTTCATTTACATGTTTACAATGATTTTCCAAAGTTTTATAATTTTTGGAATTTATTTGTTATTTTTAAAAGCACTTTTAAAATCAGATTCTCAGCATGTACAGTGCCTGTGCACGTTTATAAGTCGACTTATCAGAGTTGACAAGTCGACTTATGAAATGCTCTGGAATGTGCAAAAACTCTCTGCCAAGTCGACTTATTCGAACTGTTAAGTCGACTTAGACTAAGTCGACTTATATCATTTTACAAGTCGACTTATGTGCTAATTTTTGTGTGTTATTTTCATCTGGCAAGTCGACTTACGTTTTTATACCAAGTCGACTTATACCAAGTCGACTATAAGTCGACTTATAAATATGACCGTTGAACAATAACGGCTATTTCCCAGATCTGTTTTTGTGTGGGTTTTTGGTCATTTCCTTAGGGTTTTGCCTGATGTCTTGGGTTGTTATAAATACCCCATTGCATTTACTTCTCCCATCAACCAAGAGAATTGTTTTAAACAAGTTTAAAGGTGTTTTGTGTTTGTTTAAAAGAGTGTTTAAGATTTTGGTTTGTGAAGATAATTTCACAAGGGCTTGAGGAGATAATCTTTGGTGTTTGAGCTTCAAATCATCTCTCTCTCACTCTTGACATTTATTGGAGAAGTTTTCTAAACTCAATCTAGCTTTACATTTTATTGTTTGATTATCATTTTATTAAGCTAGTGTTTATATTGAGTTTAGTTGATTTTATTTATCTCTTTGGTTACACACACAACCATTGAGCTTATTGTATTTGCATACATTATATAATTAGGTTGTGGGATAGTGTGACATTGAGTTGAGCCTAATTGAGTTCTCACCTTGTTAGAGAGAACAAATCATTTGTTATATTGTGCTTAATTGTGAGGATTCACTTATAATACACTTGTACACTGAGAGAAGTGTGTGGTGAGAGACGGGGTCGAATCCAAAAGGAGTGGCGTCGGTTGACGTGCCTAGAGAGAGGTTGTAACCGAGCACTTGAGGAGGAGGACACGGGCTAGGACCAACACTTAGTGTGTGAGGTGTGATTGCATAGTGATTGTATTGTGAGGTGTAAACGTTGTTCAGGTGAACGTAGAAAACTCGGTTTTGATAGGGGAGATCTCCTCGAGGTGAGGAGCGGAGACGTAGGTCGTGGGGATCGAACTCCATAATCATATTGGTTGTTTGTGATTGCATTGGCGCACTTACTTTCATGTTCATATCTTATATCGCCCTTGTATATTACTTGTTGATTATATTGCCCACTATCTAGTTTAGATTGTTTACCCTTGAGTTTATATATCCTTGCATATGCATTGCATATATCTCTTTGTTAGGATATATCTTGTTGTTCATATTGCTTATCCTAGCCCATATACATTGTTGTATTTTATACTTGCTAGGATAACTTGTTAATAAGTTTTTAATTGGCATTTAATCGGATTAGATTAGCATAAGACCCTAATTACCCCCCTCTAGGGTCTTTCAATTGGTATCAGAGCTTGGTGCTCTTTGATTTAAAGACTAATCGCCTTGAGTTAAAGATCCAAGTTATCTTTTGTGCTAATCTAGTTTCGAGATTTATTGTTATCTTGCTTGCACATAATTAAAATTATGGACATGCATTGTGCACCTTGTTTAGGCTATGATCCTAATGTTGCTCCTAGAATAGATGATTTCCCCTATGACCAATGGTGTTCTAGATTTAATATTTTTGTTAGATCTAGACATTTCGATTTATGGGATATTATAGATGAAGCTTATATTGTACCCACTATGGAGAAATCCAAGTTGAGTAAAAATGATCATAAGATGTTTACTATGAATAAGCTCTTGTTAGAATTTTTGCGTAACGCTTTTGATTCATCCTTTTCTAACAAGTTTATTCATTTTGATAGCGCTTATATATTATGGAAATTCATAGAAGCGCATCAAGGAGACTTAGAGGCGATCCGACAAGCTTTGGAGGATCCCGCTTCAAGTTCATATGGAGCTTCATGCACACGTGCACTAGGCGATAGCCCTAGTGAGGTTTGCGAGTTCGAATCTATTAATGATTTACCTAATGATGAACTTGCTTGTGCTAGTAAAAAATTGTTGCCTGTCTTTAACAAATTGCATAAAGATTTTGTTGATTTATAATGCAAGTATGATAATTTAAAATCTGATCATGAGAAGCTAGTGTCCAAATTTGATGTCATTGAAAATGAAAATATTATGCTTAAAGAAAGCCATGACTTATTAAATTTGAAAAATGAAAATTTGATCACATCTATTGCTAACCTATCTCATGCTAAGATTGATGACATATTAGAAGTAGAGAACATAAAGAATGATACAGCTTCTTTTATAAATGACTATTTATGTTCTACTTCTAAAAATATATATGTGCCTAAAAATGAAGACTTGAATCTTATGAAAAGTAGTATTTCATCTTTAGATTCAACTTTGAAAACATGCATTAATAATCATAAGAAGCTTATGGATATGTGTGCCAAGTCTAAGAAATCATCCACTCATTATGCACACATGTATAGCAAAACTTATAAGTGTTCTATTTGCGACCGTCAAGGTCATTTAGCTAAATTTTGCTATGATGCATACAAACATAAAAATGTCAATGCTCGTTGTGCATCTCATGTAGCTTCTTCATCTTATACACTTATACATTCACATGCTCATTCTCACAAAGTTCATCATAAGCATGCTAGTGTGTTCAAGTGTGATTATTGTGGTCGTTTTGGTCATTTGGCCAAATATTGCTTTGATTTGAAAAGAAAATCTCATTTGACAAATGCTTCCAATAGACCACATGTTTTTAAATGTGATGTTTGTGGTAGGTTTGAACATCTTGCTAAAATTTGTTTTGATATACAAAAAGCTTCTAAATTGCAATATGTTTCAAATAGACCATTGTTTAAGAATGTTTCTCATTTGCAAAATAATTTTAAAAGAAAATCTTTATTTGCAAATGATTCCCGTGCACGAGCTAATGGTCCACAAAAACAAGTGGATCTCTTTCATTGCACAAATTGCAATCGGAAGGGTCATTTGAATGAATATTGTTTTGACCATGTTAGTGCACCACATATACCTAAGAGGATTCATAACCCTAAGGTTTTGAGCTTAAATGATATGGGTCATGTCCCTAAATCTTTTGGTACCAAGAGTTCTTGGGTACCAAAACAAATTTAAACTTTAAACCAAGAATTTTAGTGTTCTTACTTTTTCCTTTCTTGGTTTTAAAATTATGTCTTAAAATATTTTGATTATGAAAATAAATTTATAATTGATAAAATCTTTTGTTTTCATGATTATTTGGTTTGTTTTGATGAGAGGTTTGTACTTATATAACCCTCCGGATTTATTGGGCAAACATTGTTTACCGGATGCTAAAAATGTTCATATGGGTTAATACTAGCTCAAGAGCTAGATAGAGTTACCTCTCTTGATTTTTGAAAATAAATGATGATTTGGTTTTATTATTTAAACTTTGATTTATGACTTCATTTGGTTGATTTGTTTTCATTCGAAAACTCTTTTTGCATGATTCTCATGTTTTCTCTCTTTTGATTTCATAAATCTATTTTTTTATACATGGTTTTTAGGCTCGTATTTTGAGACACCTATTTATCGTGACATATAATTATGTGTTCTCATTATCTTGTTTGTATGTGAGTGATATCTAGCATATCTTTCATTTATGCTTGTTCACATTTGTTTGTCGTGTTCATAATTGCATATTTTCGCTCTCTTACTGTTTTGTTTCCCCATTTTTGATGTTGCCAAAGGGGGAGAAACAAGTGGTTTGTGAGTATATTGTAAGAGTATTATGTTTTATTGTATATCTTATATACTCTTTGTGTAGATTGTTTGTCATCATTAAAAAGGGGGAGATTGTTAGGTCTCATATTATGAGCCTACATCTTCTAATCTTGTTTTGATGATTACAAACAATTCCTAATATTATTTGTCTAGTGTGTTTATGTTTCTTATTAGGTATTCTAGACAAACAATAAGTTGGAGGATGGATGGAATTGCGCATTCACGATCATATCCAATGGAGGTTGGCGGAGTAGTGGTTGAAGCCTTGCAATTCATGTTAAAGATCCAAGTCAAGCTTCATCCGCAAGTGTACCAAGATAGAGCTTCGTTGAAGATCATCAAGCTTGGGTAATTTAGTTTAGGTTTTATATTATGTGTGTTAGTACTTTAAGCTCAATCATATACACACATACACGTTTTGGTTTTTGTATATATATAGTTATATATATACATATATGTTTTGGTTTGATTTTTTAGATATGAAACAAATATATATTCATATATATGTTCATACATGTTCATTTACATGTTTACAATGATTTCCCAAAGTTTTATAATTTTTGGAATTTATTTATTATTTTTAAAGGCACTTTTAAAATCAGATTCTCAGCATGTACAGTGCCTGTGCACGTTTATAAGTCGACTTATCAGTGTTAACAAGTCGACTTATGAAATGCTCTGGAATGTGCAAAAACTCTCTGCCAAGTCGACTTATTCGAACTGTTAAGTCGACTTAGACTAAGTCGACTTATATCATTTTACAAGTCGACTTATGTGCTGATTTTTGTGTGTTATTTTCATCTGGCAAGTCGACTTACGTTTTTATACCAAGTCGACTTATACCAAGTCGACTATAAGTCAACTTATAAATATGACCGTTGAACAGTAACGGCTATTTCCCAGATCTGTTTTTGTGTGGGTTTTTGGTCATTTCCTTAGGGTTTTGGCTGATGTCTTGGATTGTTATAAATACCCCATTGCATTTACTTCTCCCATCAACCAAGAGAATTGTTTTAAACAAGTTTAAAGGTGTTTTGTGTTTGTTTAAAAGAGTGTTTAAGATTTTGGTTTGTGAAGATAATTTCACAAGGGCTTGAGGAGATAATCTTTGGTGTTTGAGCTTCAAATCATCTCTCTCTCTCACTCTTGACATTTATTGGAGAAGTTTTCTAAACTCAATCTAGCTATACATTTTATTGTTTGATTATCATTTTATTAAGCTAGTGTTTATATTGAGTTTAGTTGATTTTATTTATCTCTTTGGTTACACACACAACCATTGAGCTTATTGTATTTGCATACATTATATAATTAGGTTGTGGGATAGTGTGATATTGAATTGAGCCTAATTGAGTTCTCACCTTGTTAGAGAGAACAAATCATTTGTTATATTGTGCTTAATTGTGAGGATTCACTTGTAATACACTTGTACACCGAGAGAAGTGTGTGGTGAGAGACGGGGTCGAATCCAAGAGGAGTGGCGTCGGTTGACGTGCCTAGAGAGAGGTTGTAACCGAGCACTTGAGGAGGAGGACACGGGCTAGGACCAACACTTAGTGTGTGAGGTGTGATTGCATAGTGATTGTATTGTGAGGTGTAAACGTTGTTCGGGTGAACGTAGAAAACCCGGTTGTGATAGTGGAGATCTCCTCGAGGTGAGGAGCGGAGACGTAGGTCGTGGGGACCGAACTCCGTAATCATATTGTTTGTTTGTGATTGCATTGGCGCACTTAATTTTATGTTCTTATCTTATATCGCCTTTGTATATTGCTTGTTGATTATATTCTAGTTTAGATTGTTTACCCTTGAGCTTATATATCCTTGCACATACATTGCCTATATCTCTTTGTTAGGATATATCTTGTTGTTCATATTGCTTATCCTAGCTCATATACATTGTTGTATTTCATACTTGCTAGGATAACTTGTTAATTAGTTTTAATTGGCATTTAATCGGATTAGATTAGCATAAGACCCTAATCACCCCCCCTCGGTTCTTTCACAAACTTCATGTCGTGGCAACTTTAGTTTGTCGCCACCCTGAAAGGATATAGCCTTGAAGGTTTCATCGACGACTCTCATCCGTGTCCACCATCGATAATCACCATTGACAAAGTGGTCTCTGCTAACCCTGCCTTCTAGACATGGAAACGTCAAGATCGTCTCCTCTTCAGTGCCCTCATCGGGACACTCACGCCCATCGTTGTCCCTATGGTCAGCCGCACCCATACTGTTCGAGAAGCATATGAAACCCTCATTGCCACCTATGCTACCCTTACTCGAGGTCATATCAAGCAAATCAAAACTCAACTCAAGAATTCATCAAAGGCACCAAATCCATCTCTGAGTATCTTCATCAAGCCAAAAACCGCTATGATGAACTTGCCCTACTTGGTCAACCCATGGATCACGAAGACTTCATTGACATCATTTGCGACGACCTTGATGAAGGATACAAAGGTATTATTGATAATGTTAAATACCGTGAAACTACTGTCTCGTTTGATGAACTGCATGAAAATCTCCTCAATCAAGAACTTGAGATTCAAGCCACCCAACCGAGCCTTCTTCCTCTTCCAGCCACGGCCAACACTGTCGAAACCCATTCTCACGGCCGGTCGCGGTAGTCGTTCCTCGCAGCGGGGCGGTCGTGGAGGTCGTTCCTCTCCTAGGCCATACATAGGCTATTGTCAGGCGTGCAACACACAGGGTCACACGGTGAAGTTCCTCTTGGTGCTTTCTCTCTCATATGGGTTAAATACTATACTACATTTTGTTCGCTGGAAAATTCGTGTCTTTCTTTGTTATTGATTCCATTGTCATCTTAAGTTACAACTTTTTGAGTTACAAAAGATCCGGTCTTTTTATAAGATCCGGTTACAACGAAAATCAAATAAAAATAAACAAAGATTACAACTTTTCTCCTTTATGTCGAACGAATCGCGAGCTCCTGTTTTGCGGTCGCTCGCTTGGTGGGTTCTTTGCCTTGCCGTGGACCACCGTGAGATCTAGATCCGGTCGGATCTACGCAGTACAACGGGTATTATTTCACCAAGGAAATAATAGCCGGGGAGGATTGTTTCACCAAGGAAACAATCGTCCAAGTCTCGGGATCTAAGACCAAGCTTAGATCCGGAGTGTAGCCTGCGTAGATCTGAGATCCGGCCTCTCGAACACCTGCCTTATTTGACGTTGATGATCGCCGAGCACCAGATCTGAAGGAGTGAGTCCCCGAAGTCCCAAAGTTTCAATCTTTTTTAAGTTCCGAGTCTCCAATCCAGCAGGGCTTCGCCTCTCCAAATTTTCCAACCCTTGAACAAATGAACCAAGGGGGCCTATTTATAGGCTCCCTTTACTGTGCCCGCGAAATGACAACTGTCGGCCACCTCTGGGTGTTGTGGTTTTTGCCGTTTTTTCCGGTCTCGTGATTCGGTTGATTTAGATCCCGATTTGGCAGTAAATCTGATTCCTGATTTGGCAGTAAATCTGGATCCTGATTAGGCAGTAAATCTGATTCCTGATTTGGCAGTAAATCTGGATCCTGATTAGGCAGTAAATCTGATTCCTGATTTGGCAGTAAATCTGGATCCTGATTAGGCAGTAAATCTGATTCCTGATTTGGCAGTAAATCTGGATCCTGATTAGGCAGTAAATCTGATTCCTGATTTGGCAGTAAATCTGGATCCTGATTAGGCAGTAAATCTGATTCCTGATTTGGCAGTAAATCTGGATCCTGATTAGGCAGTAAATCTGATTCCTGATTTGGCAGTAAATCTGGATCCTGATTAGGCAGTAAATCTGATTCCTGATTTGGCAGTAAATCTGGATCCTGATTAGGCAGTAAATCTGATTCCTGATTTGGCAGTAAATCTGGATCCTGATTAGGCAGTAAATCTGATTCCTGATTTGGCAGTAAATCTGGATCCTGATTAGGCAGTAAATCTGATTCCTGATTTGGCAGTAAATCTGGATCCTGATTAGGCAGTAAATCTGATTCCTGATTTGGCAGTAAATCTGGATCCTGATTAGGCAGTAAATCCGCTTCTGAGTTCGAGTCCGAAACTGATCTTGATTCGATCGTGATTCGTCCGAGTTTGTCCTTGGTTGGATCACTCGTTGACTCTTTAACACTTGGCTTGATTCCAAATGCGAACGGATGTATTCCGTTGCTTGCGTGCGATTCGTCGATCTCGTCGCCTCGTTGGTTCGTCGGTTTGTGCCGAGCTGTGCTAAGGGACCTATAAGCAATTTTATATGCCTACAGATACCCCCTCCAAAGTATTTCAGTCTCGTTCTTTTATAGAAGAGTCTGGAATACTTTGGATATGATTGTCCCCACCTTCAGTCGGTGTAACGGGACCTTGGAATGGCTTCTGTTCTTGATTCCTTCAATCCTTCAGGCTATTCGGTGCTTTGTCGAATGTCTGTAAGGGTTCCGGTGCTGCATTTATTGTCTGACCGTTGTCGGAAATTCGAACTTGAAGTCAATTCCTGGTTTTCTGATTTTTAGCTCGTGCTTGTTGGTTGAACACAGAACTGACCCTCGACTGTCGGCGTTGAGTCTTTATTTGCGACGCGTTGTCGTTTGATCGCTCAATTTGTGGACCTCTCGTTCATTGGGGGAATCGAGAGGGGATTTTGACTGTGGTCCTAACTGTAAGAAGGTTTGACCAAGTGGGTGTTTTGAGACAATCCTAACTGTAGGAAGGTTTGATCGCTCAATTTGTGGACCTCTCGTTCATTGGGGGAATCGAGAGGGGATTTTGACTGTGGTCCTAACTGTAAGAAGGTTTGACCAAGTGGGTGTTTTGAGACAATCCTAACTGTAGGAAGGTTTGATCGCTCAATTTGTGGACCTCTCGTTCATTGGGGGAATCGAGAGGGGATTTTGACTGTGGTCCTAACTGTAAGAAGGTTTGACCAAGTGGGTGTTTTGAGACAATCCTAACTGTAGGAAGGTTTGATCGCTCAATTTGTGGACCTCTCGTTCATTGGGGGAATCGAGAGGGGATTTTGACTGTGGTCCTAACTGTAAGAAGGTTTGACCAAGTGGGTGTTTTGAGACAATCCTAACTGTAGGAAGGTTTGATCGCTCAATTTGTGGACCTCTCGTTCATTGGGGGAATCGAGAGGGGATTTTGACTGTGGTCCTAACTGTAAGAAGGTTTGACCAAGTGGGTGTTTTGAGACAATCCTAACTGTAGGAAGGTTTGATCGCTCAATTTGTGGACCTCTCGTTCATTGGGGGAATCGAGAGGGGATTTTGACTGTGGTCCTAACTGTAAGAAGGTTTGACCAAGTGGGTGTTTTGAGACAATCCTAACTGTAGGAAGGTTTGATCGCTCAATTTGTGGACCTCTCGTTCATTGGGGGAATCGAGAGGGGATTTTGACTGTGGTCCTAACTGTAAGAAGGTTTGACCAAGTGGGTGTTTTGAGACAATCCTAACTGTAGGAAGGTTTGATCGCTCAATTTGTGGACCTCTCGTTCATTGGGGGAATCGAGAGGGGATTTTGACTGTGGTCCTAACTGTAAGAAGGTTTGACCAAGTGGGTGTTTTGAGACAATCCTAACTGTAGGAAGGTTTGATCGCTCAATTTGTGGACCTCTCGTTCATTGGGGGAATCGAGAGGGGATTTTGACTGTGGTCCTAACTGTAAGAAGGTTTGACCAAGTGGGTGTTTTGAGACAATCCTAACTGTAGGAAGGTTTGATCGCTCAATTTGTGGACCTCTCGTTCATTGGGGGAATCGAGAGGGGATTTTGACTGTGGTCCTAACTGTAAGAAGGTTTGACCAAGTGGGTGTTTTGAGACAATCCTAACTGTAGGAAGGTTTGATCGCTCAATTTGTGGACCTCTCGTTCATTGGGGGAATCGAGAGGGGATTTTGACTGTGGTCCTAACTGTAAGAAGGTTTGACCAAGTGGGTGTTTTGAGACAATCCTAACTGTAGGAAGGTTTGATCGCTCAATTTGTGGACCTCTCGTTCATTGGGGGAATCGAGAGGGGATTTTGACTGTGGTCCTAACTGTAAGAAGGTTTGACCAAGTGGGTGTTTTGAGACAATCCTAACTGTAGGAAGGTTTGATCGCTCAATTTGTGGACCTCTCGTTCATTGGGGGAATCGAGAGGGGATTTTGACTGTGGTCCTAACTGTAAGAAGGTTTGACCAAGTGGGTGTTTTGAGACAATCCTAACTGTAGGAAGGTTTGATCGCTCAATTTGTGGACCTCTCGTTCATTGGGGGAATCGAGAGGGGATTTTGACTGTGGTCCTAACTGTAAGAAGGTTTGACCAAGTGGGTGTTTTGAGACAATCCTAACTGTAGGAAGGTTTGATCGCTCAATTTGTGGACCTCTCGTTCATTGGGGGAATCGAGAGGGGATTTTGACTGTGGTCCTAACTGTAAGAAGGTTTGACCAAGTGGGTGTTTTGAGACAATCCTAACTGTAGGAAGGTTTGATCGCTCAATTTGTGGACCTCTCGTTCATTGGGGGAATCGAGAGGGGATTTTGACTGTGGTCCTAACTGTAAGAAGGTTTGACCAAGTGGGTGTTTTGAGACAATCCTAACTGTAGGAAGGTTTGATCGCTCAATTTGTGGACCTCTCGTTCATTGGGGGAATCGAGAGGGGATTTTGACTGTGGTCCTAACTGTAAGAAGGTTTGACCAAGTGGGTACTTTACGTCCAGACTCTAACAGAGAGAGTGTTGAGTGCATAGACATGGTGAGAATGGGAGTTCTTATTCATTACATTGCTGTGGTTTTGGGAACTTCCCGTTACATAAATCGTCCACCCCCAGTTTCCTCTGCGGAACTGGTTCGGACATTATTATCAGTTACCTAACCGGGTTATCCTTAAGAATATTAGCTTAATATTCTCCAGGAACTTCCCGTCAAAAGTGAGGAAACAGTTTAGACTCATATACCTATTGGAGTATCAGGGAGTAGTTTAACCTCTTATACCGGTCGGAGGATTGAGAAACAGTTTATACTCGTATACTCTTTGGAGTGTCAGGAAGCAGTTTATACTCTTATAGGCTTACCTTAGCGTTATGACGCCGGCTTCAACCAAGGTCTGAATGCTATTCTTGAGAGCAAAGCAATCCTTGGTGGGATGAACGACCCTCCTGTGGTATGCACAGTACTTTGGGTCCGTAGTGTTGTCAGCTTCCTCCTGATTTGTGATAGGTGGTAGCTTGATCTTGTTACCTTCAAGGAGGGATTCGAAGATGGCTGGAACGTCTTCGTCCTTGAAAGAGTACTCTTTTTGGAGTCTCGGACCCGAAGTCTTTTGCTGCCTTCGGGATTGCTGTTGTGACGCTTGATTAGCACCACCAGTAGCTGCAGGTGTTTTGCCCTTACCACGAGAGGCGAAATTTGAGTCCAGCGGATTAACCGTCGGTAGGTTCCTCTCGGCCTTCTTCCTTCTAAGGAATCGCTCAGCCTGCTCCCCTCGGGCCTTCAGATCCTTTCAAGTGTCAGACGGTGCTGTCCCCATTGCTTCCAGCACGTCCAACGCGAGGTTGTTGTGGCAGGTTTGGAGGATGAATTCC
>NC_033800.1:107493896-107512097 GCF_001876935.1 Asparagus officinalis
ATACCAATCTAGAGTCTGAAAATAATCAACTACATGTGGAGTTCTGCAATAACTACAAAGTATAATAAATAGCTAAATGGACAACTAAGGAGTCCCATCAACCTGCGACTCTCCGTGTGCCGGACTCGCTGCCTGAAAAAGGGCAAACAATGAGTGTCAAAATGCTAGCGAGATCATCACTACCTCTCCACAAGGGAAGGGGTAGGAGTATATAAGAAAATAGAGTCAGTACTTACGTATATCAAATCATTCATATAGCTCTCTATAAAAAAACAAATAGTTGAGGAAACATACTCAAATCTCTAACACAAAGAATAAATACAGCATCTCGAATTACATTCGAGTAGCTTGCTCTAATATAAGAGGATGTCAACCAAACCAAAACGAATATAACTGTCGTCCTTAACGGGTGTGCAAAAATCTTAAAAGAAATACCCTACTCAAGTAAGACTTATAACTGATCAAATATCTATGTGTGCATCATCTTGTGCTATAGTGATACTCTTGTAATGTTCTTACTCAATCACTCTGCAGCAATAGGATTTATTATCTCCCTATTCAAGATACATGTAATAACGATACTATTATAATACTCTTACTTAATCGTTCTACGGTAATAGGTTTTATCTTCCTATTTTCGGATACGTGAAAGATCAAATACTAGACATGTGTATTTATAAATTTTAACTTATGACAAAAGTATGTTAATTTAACACAAACTAAGCATAAGTGCACATATCACGGTGTGCGTGTCCACATCTGAAGTTCACCATCATCCTAGGTGTTTAACAAGTTTTAATATTGTAGTTAATCATCACAAGGTCAAGAGAAACGTTCGACAAACAAAAATCAAACCAAAACCATGCACAGGCCAACATCAGACTGGCGGTCGACCATGACGGTCGACCGCAGACTACCTGGGTCTTTGCCCTGCACGCGGTCGACCGTGGCGGTCGACCGTGAGCCCAAAATCCAGTTTTTCCAGGATTTTTTGTGTGTGTCATGTTCACGTCGTGTTTTTGTGATTTAAAAATGGTAAAAACTTTATGAATCTTGCATACAAACATGTTATAGCAAATAGAACTATCTGGAAACAAAATCAATATATATAAGCATGATTTTATGCAATATATTTATATTCAAAACCCTAAAACATGCATAAAAGCTTAAAACGACAAATCAAACTTCTTTCTTTAGATTAACAACATTTTAAAATCATCTTCAGATCTTAAATACATTGGTAAAATTCGTTCTCAACCTTTTTTTTATGAGAAGACCTAATCTTTATACATATAATACAAATGAGTTGTCTTTTATTCATAATCTAGTCATTTAGGCTCTACAAAACATGTTTAAATCTCTTTAAAAGCATTTTGAAAACTGGGAGGGGGATTAGGAGAGATGATACTCACCTGAGATTGTCGAAAAACATTTTAGAAGCAAGGTTGAAAGAAATCTCCACTTCAAAAGCCAAAAACCAAGAAAATCCCGCTCGAAAGCCTCCAATCTTCTCCAATAAATCAAACTAGGGTTTGGGAGTTTTGGTGGCTGTTAGGGTTCTTAGGAAAACTGAGAAAAATGTGAAAAACTAATATATATATCAGGAAAAATAAATATGAGTTTAGAAATCTGAAACCAACTCAAAACAAGATTCAAAAATACTCTGTAGGTTTCGCGGTCGACCGTGACGGTCAACCGGCTGCGGTCGACCGTGGCAGTCAACCGGACTGGGTATTTCCAATTTTTCAAGGGTTTGGCCATTGTGCATGTTTCGACTCTTTTCTCTCTCATGTATGAACTCGTTCATACTCAAAACACATGGTATTATACTCATATACCATTTATTGATATTTTTCATACTAAATATCTATATATCATAATTAATCTCATATTAATATATCATTCAAAAATTATCGGGGTTTTACAACATACCGCTCCACTAGAAATGCCTCTTCAGATCCTTGTACATTTTTGTCGTGCCTGGATGCACTGTATATCTGCTGTGATGCACCTCATCAAAAAGTTCCTTCTTTAGTTGTAAATTGTTCGGTATAACAATTTTGCCCTTCATCCGAAGGCCGCCATCTATCCTTATAGTCCAATCATCCTTGGACTCTTTGGAAATCTCCCCCTTACGGATTTGAATCCAAGAATCCTCTATTTGAGCTTCGACCACTCTATCCTTCCAAGATGGCTATAGGTAAAGCTCCTAAAAACACACGGCTCCCGCCAATCTCTGGCCTGAAATCAATGTGACTGAGGGTATTAAGATCCCGATGAAGAGAACACCTCAAAGCTGCTATCCCACAACGACGCTTCTTGCTTAATGCATCTGCTACCATATTCGCCTTTCCCGCATGGTACTAAATAGCAAATTCATAATCCTTAAAAAATTCTATCCATCGACGTTGTCTCTGATTAAGTTCTTTCTGAGAAAAGAAGTATTTTAAACTCTGGTGATCCGTGAATAGCTCAAACTATACTCCATATAAGTCATGCGTGGGATAGTTCTGCTCATGAGTCCTCAACTACCATGAAGTATAAGCTACCACTCTCTGAGTCTGCATCAATACACCTCCAAGACCCAATAAGGATGCATAAGTGTAGACAACAAAAGTCTTATCCCTGCTAGGAATAACCAAAACTGGTGCTGAAGTCAATTTAGTCTTCAAAGCCTCAAATGCCTTCTGGCAGTCTATGCTCCAAATAAACTGTACACCCTTCTTAGTAAGGTGTGTAAGCGGTGTGGCAATCCTCGAGAAGTCCTGAATGAATTTTCTGTAATATCCTGCCAGGCCTAAGAACCTACGAATCTCGGTAACTATCTTCGGTGGCTCCCAATCAAGTACGGCTTCTACCTTAGCCGGATCTACTACAATGCCCTCTCGGCTGATAATGTGGCCCAAAAATCTGACATCTGATAACCAGAATTCATACTTGCTAAATTTAACATACAACTGGTGCTCTCTCAATATTTGCAATGCTAACCTCAAATGCTGCTCGTGCTCGGCCTCCGACCTCGAATAGATAAGAATATCATTGATGAAAACTATCACAAACTGATCCAAATAAGGACAAAAAACCTGATTCATCAAATCCATGAATACTGCGGGTGCATTGGTCAGCCCAAATGGCATGACAAGAAACTCAAAAGACTCATATCGAGTCAAGAAAACGGTTTTAGGAATATCCATCTCCCGAACTCGCAACTGATGATAACCAGAACGAAGATCTATCTTCGAGAAATACTACGCTCCCTGCAACTGGTCGAACAAGTCATCGATCCTTGGTAATGGGTACCTGTTACGGATAGTGACCTTGTTCAACTCGCGATAATCTATACGTAATCGCATACTCCCATCCTTCTTCTTTGCAAAGAGGACCAGTGCTCCCCACGGAGAATGACTCCGTCAAATGAAGCCCTAAGACAACAACTCATCTATCTGGATCTGTAGTTCCCTCATCTCAGCAGGCGCCGTACAGTAAGGAGCTCGGGAAATCGGTGCGATGCCTGGCTACAACTCTATGCAAAACTCGACCTCTCTCACTGGAGGTAATCCTGGTATTTCCTGGAAGACAACCTGGTACTCTAAGACTACTCGCATCTCACTCAAATCTGCGCCCCGATCCTGTAATATCACATCCTCTACATTTGTCAGAAATGACTCCGCAAACTGGTTGCCTCTGGAGGTAGCTACCACTAAGTCAGACCCATCAAATGCTCGCTAAATGATTGTTTTTGCAAAACAGTCGATACTCACATGGTAGGAAGATAGCCAGTCCATACTAAGAATCACATCGAATTGAGACATATGCAACACGATCAAATCAATCGCGAACTCAAAATCATCCAGGCTGACGATGCATCTCCTACAAATATTCTCTAACAGAGACATCTCTCCCAACGGAGTGGATACAGATAAAGGAAAATCTAACGACTGAGCTACAAGCTAAAGTCTAACCGTAAAATCATAGGAGATAAAAGAATGCGAAGTGACAAAATCAAAAAGAATATGTGCGGAAAAGGAGTTCACACGGAACGTACCTTCCACCATAGCTCCGCTCGCGCCATGATCGTGAGGAACAACTGCATACACTCTACCGGTTTGCTGTTCTGCATCACCTGGAGTGAATGGTACCATTTGTCTCTATTGAGTCTCCTGGATTGCTCGAACCTGTCCCTCAATCCTCGGTACTATTGGGGGTGACTCAATCCTTAACTGCTAGTCTTGACCGCATCCCTGAGCGCGGTTCTGCTGATGCTACTGAGTCTTGCCCTATTGGCCTGCTATGGGTGCACTGTGGCATTTTGCTACTCTGTGTCCAATCTTGTTATAATTATAACAAGCTTCCTGAAATTGGCATTTCTGCTGTGCTCTCTGGTCCTTCTGATGGCCCTTCTTATGGGGACCCTGCTGATGCGGACCCTTACCCTACTGATGGGGTCCTCCTGAGCCTCCAAATGGTCTTTTACCTTTTCCTTTCTCTTCAGACTGTCCTGATTTACCATTGTCCTTGCCCTTGATGAATATGGTCGTATCTATCTCTTGAGCCATGGTAGCATTTGCCACCTCTCGCACTGAACGAAACCTCTGAGATACTATGTACCAACGTAACCCTGGATGAAGTCCCATGAGGAACATCTGAGCCTGACGCTCCTCTATGTGCCACATACCGCTGAACCTAAGTAATGACATGAACTTACTCTCAAAGTCTATGACAGATATATCCCCCTACTCTAATCGAGCCAACTCTAACTCTTTTCCAGCTTTCACTGCAGCCGAAACATACTACTCATCAAAAAGATATATAAAAGTCTCCCACGCAACCGACATCCTCTGCTCTGGGGTGAAACAGAGTCTATACCATCCTCCTACATCGCCTTTGAGGCTAAAAGCCGCTAGCCTCTGCTTCTGTACAGAATTAACATTCAGCATATCCAAGATGTTACTCACATCTTCCTTCCATTTGTGTGTGGCAATAGAGTTTGTCGAACTATGAAACTCTGGAGCCTTCAACTTCTGGTACCTCTCTACCAAACGAAGCCAAGCTTCCTGCTCAGCCACTCTATCATCAACTAGAGGTGGTGGTGCAACTACTGGTGTCCTCTCTGGTATCACCTCCTGAATGGGAGTTCCCTGTTGAGCCTGATCTGCTAATTGCTCTTCAATAGCCGCCAAACGAGTTGCCAATGGTGCTATGAGATCCACTAAGTACTACGAAGCCTGCTGTGGCTCGTGCTCCCTATCATCCTGCTCAACTCCCTGAGCAAGAGTAACTCGGCATCCACGACCTCTTCCTGACATCTATAATTCCAAAATAGAGTTTATTACGTAGTAAATAGGATCTCAAGCATAAAGGATATAACATATACCAATAAGTAAATTATATCACATATATCTCATATCATGCTTTATTATTCAAAGCAAATAGATCATAAAAAAAATTAGATTTTTCGCGTACATATATAGTACGTCCTCACTCATACTAAGGATTCCTAGCGGACTGTATACATGATCCCTAGTAAACTCTATCCTAACTCCACAATATGACATAGGGATGACCCTAAGGATATTGGAACTAGAGCTCTGATACCAGCTGTGACGCCCAGGGTTCACACAAGGCTACAGTCCAAGATGAAACCCAAATTGTCAAACCTGCCAAACACCAACCATCATGCTACGACATATTTCACCATCACAAAAGCCAAAAACAAAGAAAATCCCGCTTGAAAGCCTCCAATCTTCTCCAAGAAATTAAAATAGGGTTTGGGGGTTTTGGTTGCTGTTAGGGTTCTTATGAAAACTGAGAAAAACATGAAAAACTCATATATATATATCAGGGAAAATGAATATGGGTTTAGAAATACGAAACCAACTCAAAACAGGATTCAAAAATACTCTGCAGGTTTCACAGTCGACCGGCTGTGATCGACCATGACGGTCGACCGGACTGGGTATTTCCAATTTTTCAAGGGTTTGGCCATTGTGCATGCTTCGACTTTTTTCTCTCTCATGTATGAACTCGTTCATACTCAAAACACATGGTATTATACTCATATACCATTTAATGATATTTATCATACTAAATATCTATATATCATAATTAATCTTATATTAATATATCATTCAAAAATTATCGGGGTTTTACAATGGGTTGCAAGTTTTAAATGTTTCAGTTAATAAAAAACTCACCAACGTTTTGTAATATAGATCCAGATCTGGAATTAGATTTAAACATGGGTTTCTTTGAGATTTATCGACTTCAATACGTTTTTAAACATGTGTAAATATGTTTAGGGTTTTAATATAAGTAATTACATGCAAGATGAACTTTATATTGCTAGAAATGATGAAGAGGAACTTTAGGTTGAAATTTTTTTGTAGATAATCAACATATGCAGAAAACTAGGAATTTTCTGCTCAGTCGACCAATTAGTCGACTTATTAGCCGACTTATGAGTCGATTGATGAGTCGACCAATGAGTCAACTGATGGGAAATTTACGGACACGAGTTTAGATTTGCACACCAAGACATGTGTGACATCAGTGTATATGCGTCTTTTCATATATTTCATTTAGTCCATGTATTGGACAACTATTATGTAGTCCATGTGTTGGACATTTATCATATTCAGTCCATGTATTAAACATTCATTTTTCAGTCCATGTGTTGGACAAATTATATATGCAGTCCATGTGTTGGACATTCACTACATCTAGTTTTAGTCCATGTGTTAGCACCCGTTAAACCTTGAGTATGACTTACACTTACATAGGCTGGACATGACACTTATGTGGGTTATGACATGACACTGTATTTAAGTTCTGAGATAGATTTTTCTTCTTTTTATTATTGTTCCTGTATTAGATTCTGGGTTTGGTATTTAGGGATTTACAATTTGAGCTACAAGGTATATACATGAGGGTTTTCTTGTTTGGATTATTTCGCTCGACGTACCTATGCTCGTGTTGTAATTTCCTCTTATTGTTAGGATAAATGATTTTATGTATATATGTATTACCTGTATTTTCTGTATACAATGAGCCCTCTCCCTTGGGGTTGGTTGTGATGTTGCTCGCTAGCACTTTGATGCTCGTTGTCCCTCCCCTTTTAGGTAACGAGCTAGGTGCCCGGAGAGTCGCAGGTTGACGGCGATGCACTTTAGTGATTTAGCTATCTACTTTAGTTATATTTTTCTTTTGAGCTCCACTGCAGACTTTTGATTAGATATTTGAGGGTTTTATTCTAAAAGTTGTAAAGGCTGTGTGCCTTATTTCCTCTTATTCAGACATTTTTGTATTTGAGACTTGTTGAGAACTCCAGTTTATTTACTTCAGACATTGACTTTGTATTTCTGCATGTTGGATGATAAAATATTAATTTGATCACTATCATTTCATCAGTTATCTCTTGTATTATCTTTTACTTGATTTTGTACCTACACCTGTTATTGACTCTACTAGAGAGATAGTAATTGTGATGATAAAACATGTTATTGCACGGTGTGGTGCATGACAGGTTTGACATTCTTGGTTTTACCTTGGACTGCAGCCTTGTGTGAACCCATGGGCATCACAGTTATATTATGAGTCAACTCAACAGATAAAAAACATCATCTGCGTAACACTTTATAAGTTGACTTGGTATTGTAGCAAGTCGACTTAAAACGTTCACATGTCCTGATATGAACAGTAAACATCAACTTTAAACCTTGTTTAAAAATATAATAAAAATTTCAAAAATGTAAAATTTGGTGAAGTGTTTATAAATATGAAAATGAGCATGTTACAAAAGAAAATTTTCAAATTACATTTCCCATTTGTGAAAACTCATAATTTTGTAAAATTGGTCAAAATACGAAATCTCAAAAACACATGATTTTAACAAAATGACTTAAAACAAGTTTTGAAATCTTTTGATTAGATTTATAGACTTAGGAAAAGATGTAATATAATGTAAATGAGTCTTTAATCCATAAACACATAATTTTGCAAATAAACATGATTTCATTGATTTAAAATTGTTAAAGATTGATTTCGATGAAATCATTTCGAGCACATACAAACATGAAACAAATATGTGTGTATATATAATTATATCCATTTGTTTCATATTTATGTGGCTAAACTTGAAAGCAATAAAAACCAAAACATGTATGTATGTAATATTTGAGCTTGAAATATTTGCACACAAGTATAAACTCCTAAAAACTAAAACACTATACCCAAGCTAATAATCTTTCATTGAAGCTCGATCTTAGTTGCGGATGAAGCTTGATCTTAAATCTTTGACTTGAATGTATTGGCTTCATTCCGGTATTCCTTCTAACCTCCTTTGAATGTGATCGCGAATGTGCAATTCCATCCAACCTCCAACATAGGATCTTTGTGTAGTATACCTAACAATCAAATATAAATACTCGACTAACATTGTTAGGAATTATTTGTTAATCATCAAAACTAGATTAGATTTATAGGCTCATAAACATGAGACTTAACAGCCACTATCTGAGGGTAGTGTAAGGATTTGACATGACTTATATTGATTGAGGTTTGGATTTGTATTTCTTTTATTCATTGTTTTATACATTGGATTTGAAGTTGGTATTTAGCGATTCAGAATTTTAGATGCAAGGTATATACATGAGGGTGTTGGCCTTCTTGTTTTGATGATAATTTAATAAACAATTTACATCTAATATTATTTGTCTAGTGTTTGTGTTTTGTATTCATTGTAGACAAACAATAAGTTGGAGGATGGATGGAATTGCGCCATAACGATCATATCAAATGGAGGTTGGCCGAATAGTAGTTGAAGCCTTACAATTCAAGTTGAAGATCCAAGTCTAAGTTTCATCCACAAAGTTTACCAAGTTGAGCTATAATGAAGATCAAGATCAAGCTTGGGTAACATTAGTTTAGGTTTATATTATGTGTGTTAGTACTTTAAGCTCAATCATATATACACACACACATTTGGTTTTTATATATATATAGTTATATATATACACAAGTTTTGGTTTATGGACTTAACAATCATTGTATATAGGGTTTCAAAATATTGTTTATGTCAAAACATCAAATTTTATGTATATCACATTTTTATGTTTTGGAAACACTTGCAAAATACATGAGTTTTTATAAATGGGAAATTTAATTTGAGAAATTCTTTTTCTAACATGTTCAATTTCATGTTTATAAATGTTTCCCAAAGTTTTATCAATTTTGGATTTAATTGGTTATGTTTATTTGAATTTACAAAATCAAGTTTTTAGTAAGCTCATGTTCGTGCACATGTTCGTGCGTGTTTTTACAAAACAGATGCGTTTTTACACTTGGAAAATGCAAGTTGAAAAATTTCTTCATTTACATGTTTATCATCATATATACAAACATTTATCCAAGTTTTACTTATTTTAGAGCTGTTTTGTTATTTTCAATTGAATTTACAAAATCGAGTTTTCAGCAGTTTTTTCCAGAAACTGTATATCTGTGTTCAAACATTTATTTCTCTCAACTAGGAAATGATATTTTAGAAACTCTTTCTCTAACATATTATTATACATGTCTATAACATTCTCTCAAGATTTCATAGTTTTTGGAGTTGATTTACTATTTTTAATTAATTTTACAAAGTCAGATATGCAAAATTCCAGCATCTGTCAAAATCTGGAAAAGTGCGGTCGACCGTCACGATCGACCGTGCTACAGTGTGGTCGACCACCACAGTCGACCGTCAGTAGTCCAAAGACCATTTTTGTAGTTTTTCTTCTCACGGTTGGCCGTCACGGTCGACCGTCGAAGTTACCGTTGCACAGTAACGGTAACTTGCTGATTTTTGTTTTTTAGTGATTATTTAGGGTTTTTTGGGTTGTTTTCTTCTACCCTATATATACCCCTTTGCCATAACTATTTTCTACAACCCAAGAAGTTTTTAAATAAGGGTTTAAGTTTGTTTTAAGTTTGGTTTTAAGTTTGTTTAAGGGTTTGGTTTGTGAAGAATTCCACAAGAGGAAGTGGAGATCAATTCATTGATATTTGAGCTTCAATCTCTCTCTCTCTCTCTTGTCATTTATTGGAGAAGTTTTCTAAACTCTATCTAGCTTTACATTTTATATTGTTTGATTATCATTCTATTAAGCTAGTATTTATATTTGAGTTTAGTTTGATTTGATTTGATTTCACTCATTGTTCACACACAACCTATTGAGCTTATTGTATTTTTATACATAGTATATTTGGGTTGGTATGAGTTGTAACAATTGAGTGTGAGCTTTAACTGAGTTCTCACTTTGTATTAGAGAACAAATCATTTGTTGTTATTATGAGGTGTGGAGTGTAGACATTGATCGGTGAACGTTGAAAACCGACATTATGAGTGTTTATGAACGTTGATCGGTGAGCATTGAAAACCGACATTGTGAGGTGTAAATGTTATTCAGGTAAGCGTAGAAAACCCGGTTGTGATAGTGGATTTCTCTCTGGGAGTGGGGAGCGGAGACGTAGGACGGAAGGTCCGAACTCCGTGATCATATCGTGTGTTTGAGTTTGCTTTGGCGCACTTCTCTTATGTTTATATTTTTTGTCGCCATTGTCCATAGCTCATTATTTATATCATCCACTATCTTGTTTATTTTGTTTACCTTTGTGTATATCACTTATCCTTGCTCACATATCTTGTTATATTTTATACGTGCTAGGATAACTTGTTATTAGTTTTAATTGGCATAAAATCGGATTAGATTAGCATAAGACCCTAATCATCCCCCCTCTAGGGTCCAATAATTGGTATCAGAGCTTGGTGATCTATGATTTAAGGTCTAATCACCTTAAGTTAAAGATCCAAGTTATCTTTTTGTGCTAATCTTATTTTGATTGTATTTGTATCTTGCTTGCAATTTTTTTATAAATTATGGATATGAATGATGCATCTTGTTTAGGCTATGATTCTAGTATTGCTTCTAAATTCAATGTTTTCCCCTATGCTTAATGGTGTTTTAGATTCAAAATATTTATTCAATCGAAAAATATCGATTTATGGGAAGTCATTGATTGTGCTTATATTGTGCCCATGTTGGAGAAATCCAAGTGGAGCAAACATGATAAAAGGATGTTTACAATGAACAAGATTTTTTTAGAATATTTGCTAAATGCTCTTAATTCATCTATGTCTAACAAGTTTGTTCATTTTGATAGTGCTTACAACTTATGAAAACTTATTGAAGCACATCAAGGGGACTTGGAGGCGATCCGACAAGCTTTGGTGGATCCCCCTTCAAGTTCATATGGAGTATCATGCACAGGGCCACTAGGCGATAGCCCTAGTGAGGTTTGCGAGTTCGAATCGATTAATAATTTATCTAGTGATGAACTTGCTTGTGCTAGTGAAAAATTAATGCATGCCTACACTAAGTTGCGTAATAATTTTATAGATTTGAAAAACAAGCATGTTAATTTGAAATCCAATCATGAGTTGCTAGGTTCCAAATTTGATGTCATTGCAAAAAAAAATATTGTGCTTAAAGAAAATAATGATATGTTAAATTTGGAAAATAAAAAATTAACTTCATCCATCACTAGCTTATCTCATGTTAAAATTAATGTCATGTTAGAAGTAGAGAATATACAAAATGATACTACTTCTTTCATAAATGACTATTTATGTTCTACTTCTAATGTTAATGTATATGTGCCTAATGATGAGTTGAATGATGTTAAAAATCGTATTACCTCTTTAGATTCAACTCTTAATTCATGCATTATTAACCATAAGAAACTTATGGACTTGTGTGCAAAGTCTCGTGTTGACACTTCTAAATCAAACACACACTATGCACACTTATATAGCGAAGCTTACAAATGCTCTATTTGCGGTCGTAAAGGCCACCTTGCTAAATTTTGTTATGATACACACAAACCTAAGATTGCTAATACTCCATGTGCATCTCATAAGGCTTCTTCTTCATCACATGTATACACACATGCACCCATTGTTCATCATAAGCATGCTAATGTATATCATTGTGATTTTTGTGGTAGAGTTGGTCACTTAGCTAAGTTTTGTTTTGATTTGCAAAAAGTTTCTAAAGCACAAAATATTTCAAGTAGACCAATATTGTTTCAAAATATTTTACATTTGTAAAATAATCTTAAAAGACCATCTATGTTTGCAAATGTTACTCGTGCACGAGTTAATGGTCCACAAAAACAAATGGATCTCTTTCATTGCACAAATTACAATCGGAAGGGTCATTTAAGTGATTATTGCTTTGACCGTGTTAGTACACCACAAATGCCCAAACGGATTCATAACCCTAGGGCTTTGAGCTTAAATGATATGGGTCATGTCTCTAAACCTTTTGGTACCAAGAATATTTGGGTACCAAAATAAATTTGATTTTAAACCAAGAATTTAGTGTTTTTCTTTTTCTTTTTTCTTGGTTTTGAAAAATTATACTTTAAACTTTTGAACATGAAAACAATTTTTTTCATTGATCAAATTCTTTTGTTTTCATAATTATTAGTTTTGTTTTGATGAGATGTTTGTGTTTATATAATCCTCCAGGTTTATTGGGTGTTTATTCCCAAATCTTATTTACCGGGTGCTAAAAATATTTATATGGGTTGATACTAGCTCAAGAGCTAGATATAGTTGCCTCTCTTGATTTTTTGAAAATCAATGATGATTTGATTTTATACTTTTAAAGATGATTTTTTTTCATAGTTCATGATTCTTGTATGTTTTTTAATCTTATTTTTGAACTATGGAAATTTTGTTTTGATTTGTTCTTTTGAATTCATTATATAGCACAAAAAAAAATTCAAATATGCTTTATAATGTATTCTATTAGTGGTTTGATTAAGTCCTACAAAGAAAGTTTTCTTTATTGATCAAACAATGTTTTTGGATTTACACTTTGATTTATGATTTTATTTGGTTGATTTGAAAACTTTTTGCGTGATTCTCATGTTCTATCTTTTGATTTTATAAATCTATTTTTATACACTATGTTTTTAAAATTGTGTAATAAGACACTTCTTTCATATTAACATATTTATATATGTTCTCATTATCTTTTTTGTATGTGAGTTATATTTAGCATGTTTTTAATCTATGCTTTCTCACATATGTATGCCTTAGCATTCATTTCATACATTCATGAGACATTTTGATAGGGGGAGCAATCCCTAAATCCTTCTATGTGTTATACTCAATCATGCTTATAGGTAGGGGGAGCTTTCGCTCTCTTTCATCTATATGGTTTACCCCTTTTTGATGTTGTCAAAGGGGGAGAAATATTGTGAGAATACTCTTCCTTGTTTATATACATGTGAATTATAATTTATATATTCATTTCCTTTCATGCATATATCCTTTTTGTAAATTGTTTGTCATCATCAAAAAGGTAGAGATTGTTGGCCTTCTTGTTTTGATGATGATTTAATAAATAATTTATATCTAATATTATTTGTCTAGTATTTGTGTTTTGTATTCATTGTAGACAAACAATAAGTTGGAGGATGGATGGAATTGCGCTATAACGATCATATCAAATGGAGGTTGGCGGAATAGTAGTTGAAGCCTTACAATTCAAGTTGAAGATCCAAGTCCAAGTTTTATCCACAAAGTTTACCAAGTTGAGCTACAATGAATATCAAGATCAAGCTTGGGTAACATTAGTTTAGGTTTATATTATGTGTGTTAGTACTTTAAGCTCAATCATATATACACACACACATTTGGTTTTTATATATATAGTTATATATATACATAAGTTTTGGTTTATGGACTTAACAATCATTATATACATATTTTATTAATTCTATAAAATCGTTTCATAGGGTTTCAAAATATTTTTTATGTCAAAACATCAAATTTTATGTATATCACATTTTCATGTTTTGGATACACATGCAAAATACATGAGTTTTTACAAATGGAAAATTTAATTTGAGAAATTCTTTTTCTAACATGTTTAATTTTATGTTTATAAAATTTTCCCAAAGTTTTATCAATTTTGGAATTAATTTGTTATGTTTATTTGAATTTACAAAATCAAGTTTTTAATAAGCTCATATTCGTGCACATGTTCGTGCATATTTTTGCAAAACAGATGCGTTTTCACAATTGGAAAATGCGAGTTAAAAATTTTCTTCGTTTACATGTTTGTCATCATATATACAAACATTTATCCAAGTTTTACTAATTTTGGAGTTGTTTTGTTATTTTCAATTGAATTTACAAAACCGAGTTTTCAGCAGTTTTTTTTATAAACTGTATATCTGTGTTCAAACATTTATTTCTCTCAACTGGGAAGTGATATTTCATAAATTCTTTTTCTAACATATTCTTATGCATGTCTAGAAAATTTTCTCAAGATGTCATAATTTTTGGAGTTGATTTACTATTTTTAATTGATTTTACAAAGTCAGATACGCAAAATCCCAACATCTGTCAAAATCTGGAAAAGTACGGTCAACCGTCACGGTCGATCGTGCTACAGTGTGGTCGACCACCACGGTCGACCGTCAGTAGTCCAGAGATCAGTTTTGTAGTTTTTCTTCTCACGGTTGGTCGCCATGGTGGACCGCCGAAGTTACCGTTGCACAGTAACGGTAACTTGCTGATTTTTGTTTTTTAGTGGGTTTTTGGGGTTTTTTGGGTTGTTTTCTTCTACCCTATATATACCCCTTTGCCATAACTATTTTCTACAACCCAAGAAGTTTTTAAACAAGAGTTTAACAAGGATTTAAGTTTGTTTTATGTTTGGTTTTAAGTTTGTTTAAGGGTTTGGTTTGTGAAGAATTCCACAAGAGGAAGTGGAGATCAATTCGTTGATATTTGAGCTTCAATCCATCTCTCTCTCTTGTTATTTATTGGAGAAGTTTTCTAAACTCTATTTAGCTTTACATTTTGTATTGTTTGATTATCATTCTATTAAGCTAGTATTTATGTTTGAGTTTAGTTTGATTTGATTTGATTTCACTCATTGTTCACACACAACCTATTAAGCTTATTGTATTTTCATACATAGTATATTTGGGTTGGTGAGAGTTATAACAATTGAGTTTGAGCTTTAATTGAGTTCTCGTCTTGTATTAGAGAACAAATCATTTGTTGTTATTGTGAGGTGTGGAGTGAGAACAAATCATTTGTTGTTATTGTGAGGTGTGGAGTGTAGACGTTGATCGGTGAACGTTGAAAACCGACATTGTGAGTGGTGTGGAGTGTAGACGTTGATCGGTGAACGTTGAAAACCGACATTGTGAGTGTTTGTGAACGTTGATCGATGAGCATTGAAAACTGACATTGTGAGGTGTAAACGTTATTCGGGTAAGCGTAGAAAACCCGGTTGGGATAGTGGATTTCTCCCTGGGAGTGGGGAGCGGAGACGTAGGATGGAAGGTCTGAACTCCGTGATCATATCGTGTGTTTGAGTTTGCTTTGACGCACTTCTCTTATGTTTATATTTCTTGTCACCATTGTCCGTTGCTCATTATTTATATCATTCACTATCTTATTTATTTTGTTTACCCTTGTGTATATCACTTATCCTAGCTCACATATCTTATTATATTTTATACGTGCTAGGATAACTTGTTATTAGTTTTAATTGGTATAAAATCGGATTAGATTAGCATAAGACCCTAATCATCCCCCCTCCAGGGTCCAACAGAGGGTTTCCTTATTTAGATTATTTTACTCGACGTACCCATTCTCGTATTTTGAATTTCTAAATATCAATTTTTACTTAGTTCAGGATAGATGATTTTATATCTATATGTACTAACTTGTATTTTCATATATACTCCTAACCCCATTCCTCTGGGAGCGGTGGAGATGATTGTTCGCGGGAAAAATTGTTTTTGTTGATGTCATTATTTCCTTGATCAACAGTTTATCGGTTACAAAAGATCCGATCTTTTTATAAGATCCGGTTATAACAAAATCAAAAAATCTTAAAAGATTACAACTTTCCTTTTCTGGAACAAATCGCAAGATCCTGTTTTGCGGTCTCTTGCTTGTGTGGGTTCTTTACCTGCGCCGGGGTTAATCCATGGACCACCACGCGATCTTGATCCGGTTGGATTTACACGGTATGACGGGTGTTATTTCACGAAGGAAATAACAGCCGAGGGGATTATTTCACCAAGGAAATAATAGCCCTAAGTAATCGAAATCGACCAAGTGAAATCGATACTCTTCTCGGGATCAAAAACCAAGTTTTGATCCAGAGGATGACCGTGTGGATCTCAGATCTGATCTCTCTCGAACTCCTGCCTTATTTGGCGTGGATGATCGCCAAGCACCAGATCTGAAAAGTCCGAGTCTTCAAAGCTTCAAAACTCCGAAGTTTAGCTCTCAATCCAGTAGAGTTTTCACCTCAAAAGTTCAACCCTCTTTAGCCTTCAACCTCTCAAAAGTCCAACCCCTCAAAAATAAGCCCTCCTTCTCTATTTATAGGCATCTCAATCCAGATCTGGGCACAGATCTGGGTGGCTCGGCCAGGTGGCTTGGCCAAGGTGGCTCGGCCACCTAGGTGGCTCGACCACCGAGCCACCCAAAAGGTGGCTCGGCCGGCCACCTAGGTGGCTCGGCTACCGAGGCACAACTTGGGGCTCGAGTTTGGCAGAGCCCTCAGAGGTGTTGGTTTTGCGCACCGTTTCCGGTGCCGCGGGCGGGTTTTCGTCGGCGGTTTATCCGAACTTCATTGTTGATCTGGACTCTGATTTGAACAGTCCGGATGTAATGACCGGTAAATTTCTAAAACGGGTTTAAATAATTTTTCCTGGTATTTAAATATTAAATATTATATTTTAAAACGTCAAGACTTCAGGAGGAGAACAGGTTCAGCAGGAGCCAGAGGATTCTCAGCAGGAGGCCTTGCAGATAGAGCAGAAGAGAACCGAAGTCTAGGTCGTCTCTTTTAATTATATGCTGGTCCTTGTTTACTTTGTAGTGCTTTCTATTCTGTGGTTCGATGTATCTTTGCACCTCATCAGTATTCACTTGTTGCAGAATATGTATAAGCATCTTTGACCCGAATATTATGTCTCGGATGATATTTCTTTATGATATGGATTATTTCAGTCTTGGGCTTGTTCATTATATTCTTGTTATGTGTGATCGGGGAACTGTGACTTCATTGTATTTCTTGGACGCTTAGCGGCATTAGATTGAGAAGACGGGTCTAGCACTTATCTCTCTCAGTTTAATACGCCGCGGGAATTGCTCGCGTCCGGCGATTCCCCGGTATTTTGGGAAGCGGGGCGTGACAGGTTTTTTTGGTGGCCCATGCAGGTCAAGGTCCCGGTCACGGTCCCGAGTCATCACTAGTAAGAATATGGTAGACAATTTAGATACATATCATATTTCATCCATGAGACTATCATTGAGCTCTTATCCTATTTTCTTGATAGATTTCATTTCGTACCTATCTTATCACTTTTGACTCCGGAACATTCCACTATTTCTTGTCTCGTAACCTTCCATTGTTTCTTGTTTCTTGTCTCATCTGCTTATGGACAATTCCGTATCTGTCCCTGGGGTTCTTATTTTAAATTCCGAGGACGGAATTTGTTTTAAGGGGGGTAGAATGTAATGACCGTAAATTTCTAAAACGGGTTTAAATAATTTTCTGGTATTTAAATATTAAATATTATTTTTCTAAAAGAGTATTTGTATTTTTCCCAATTTCTCTAGAATTTTCTATGATTTAAAAATACGGTATTATGTTATTTTAATAAGTTTTGCTAATTATAAATTTAATTGTTTTGGTAAAATATTTAAATAAATAGTAAATTATTCATCATTATTATTGTTACTATTATTTTGACCATAAAATTTTAATATTTATTTGGAATAAATTTTATGATATTTTTAAATTATTTAAAGGGGTATTTTTCCCTATGTTTTTCCTCTCATCGGTGTTCACTCTGTATCTCTCTCCCCAATTCACGCAAATCCCTCCGCCTCGTGTTTTCCCCAAGCCCTCAACCCACATCCTCCCAACCACCCTATCCCACGCTCTCTCCCTCATTAAATTCTCCGCCGTTTCCCTCATTAAATTCTCCGCCGTTTTTACTCTCTCTCCAATCTATCTCAATCTATCTCTCTCTGACACTCTCCCTCAATATTATTCTCTCTCTCTCTCTCTATTTTAATCCAACTAATGTCGCGTCGGGTGAGAGATTTTG
>NC_033800.1:107513097-107607509 GCF_001876935.1 Asparagus officinalis
AAGAGAAACAAGATAGTGTAGGATCTGTTGGCCATATGGGAGGTGTTTGGGGTGTTGAGGGAGGTGCTTGAGTTTAAGATTGTGGAATATCTTGAGATGGGTGTGGTTCTTCTTGAGGATGAGTTTCATGAACTCGAAAGTTTGTATGTTTTATTTTGACACCCCTAGTTTCATACAAGATTGTAGTCCAAGATGAACCTAGATATGTCAAACCTACCATGCACTCACATTGTGCATGAACAGTTTCACTAATCACAACAATATGCTCTAGTGGAATCAAATAGAAGTGCATATAGAAAATAGGCAAAATAAGGGAATAAATGTAATAGACATGATATAGAAAAGATATCTCATAAATAAAAAGAATCATGTCTCAATTATAATACTTTTGATAACTGAAATAATGAGAATAGCAACATGAGTCAACTAGAATCATACTAAGGCACACTGTCTTTACAAAATGAGAATGAAACTCTAATATCTAAATAAAACATAAAATCTACTGTAGAGCCTCTAAAAAACTCATTTGACGACGACTATGTAAGAATTTCTATCATCATGTGGCTCTTCGTATCTCTGTATTGCCTGAAGAAGAGAAAACAACAAAAAGAATAACAATAAGAGCGTCAGCGCGCTACAGTAAGATCGCCTTCATCCACCCCCAGGGGAAGGACTGCTAGATGGAGTGAAGACTCTATCTATTAAGCATAGTCTATCAAGATTTTTTTTTTCTATATCTAAGTGGAATTAACATTTAGAAACCTATAACATGAGACGTAGTACGTTGAGCGAAATAATCCTAATAAGGAAACCCTCATGTATATACCACTGTCTCTAATTATAGATATCTAAACATTAATACCGAACTAAGAATAAACAATCTAGTGAAATCAATAATTAGAAATCCACAACATGAGACTGGTACGTCCAGCGAAATAATCTAAACAAGAAAACCCTCATGTATATACCATATGCCTCAAATTATGAATCGCTAATCATTGATCCCAACTAAGACATAAAGAAAGCAATAAAGGAAATAAAAACATTAATACATCGTATTTATAATATCTTCCACTGTCACTGGGAAGATAGAATAAATACCAACATATAATCACATATACTTTCAAGAGACCAGTATCTCGGTCCTATAGCTCAAAGATGTGTCGTATTCATAACTGATATCCGCCCAATGACTTAGGCTATCAATCAATAATCTCAGAGCAATGGACTATTATGTGAGTGTCCTAAATAGTGTACACGGCTCATTAGCCTCATCGCAATCTCAGTACGTAGCCTGAGTGTGGGATGACCTACCATATAGATATCCAAATAGATGGCCTCACAAGCCTCATAATTATACAGCTCATAAGCCTCATCGCACACTCGAGCAGACGGACCGTTATACAAAGCATCCAAACCCGACTCAATAGCCTGTACATATGGAATATCAACGCACTACCTCATGTAGCGCTGAACTGAGCTCATCAACAATATCCATTTCATGTATAATCTGTGTATATTAACATGATAGAAAACTAAAGTGTGACACAAGAGAACTTAGTTGGAAGTAATCAAAAAAGATATGATAATGATTAACTAAGTGATGGAGATAGCTCTTGAATTAACTAAATGGACGAATATGATTAAAATTTTTAGATTATATACATTCCATTACTATGAGGTATGGTGTAACTACAATGGTGACTCTAGAGTCACATGTGTAATTACACCCTACATCAGGGTTACCAAAATGTAATTAATCCTTATTTTTTTAGAAGAATTTAGAGTGGTTGTGGATAAAGAGTGGGTTTTTATTTCCATTGATGATAAGGACATATTCAAGAAGCTCTTTTTAACAACGATGAAGAATATAGCATCATTCTGAACTTTGCCTATTATTTTTGATGCATGCTTCCCTTTTTTATTCTTTAGGTATCTTCTGAAGATTCTAGATAGTGGAGAAAATGTCAGGTTGCAGTACCGATCATTAGAGAAACTTTCAAGTTCTCAGAGTGATGATAGATTACAGTCACAACCATTATTACTTCAGGGTAGCAGTTGACAGAATTACACACATGTATACTTCTGCAAGAGCTTGGCTGCAAAGATCTCGAGGTCCTTTGCAGCTGGTTGATGTAAACTTTTGGCCGGTACTTTTCCATGTACATGTACAATTATACATTGTTTGAAGCCATTTTTCCCAAAGAAGAGGCCATATAATAAGAAATCAAATGTTTAGTGTAACTATAAGAAAATGTGTTGTTATCATGGATCCTTGACCTTTCCAGTTGCCTGATAAGATATGAAGGATAGCGAAGATAAATTGCCATACTATCTTCAAGAGGAAATCTTGGAGAGCAGCCACTTTTGTATCCCAGAAAACAAGTGCATGAAGGTTGGCAATATATATATGGAGATTGCATGATAGCCTTTTTGTCTCACATGGTATTTGAAAGGCTGCAAGAATTGAATATGCTTTTGTTGATACCAAGAATTCAGTTGTACGAGACGGTAAATCAAAATATACCATGTATAGGATATTAAAACTGTTTGCTATAGAGATACTAAAGAGATATTGTTACTTATAGTTTTACTTGGCCTTCTTTGGGTTATAAAGTCATGAAGTTGTCTAATATTATGTGAGTATTACAATCGATAGAACCTTTAAACTGTTAATCAACAGAAGGAATATGTAGTCATTGGTCCATCTTGTGCATTTATGACTCGATTCTTTCTACATACAAAATAATATATCAGGGACAACTTTGCCTTTTCTGTTGATCTTTCCTGTTAATTTACCACTTTGCCCATCCCACCCTAAAAAAAATTTCGTCAGTTTCTTTCCCAGATTGTTTGTCAGCATTATTTGTAAATATTCCATATCTGTTTTTATTTTTTTTCCTTTTGTTAGGATTCTGTAATGATATTACTCTTTCTATCGTATTATTTCTTTCGCCTCCTGTTTTACAAGGGAACCGAAGGCTCCCATCTAAACTCAAATTGGGATATATGCATTGACAGTTCCCCCTCCTCTAGCGTAATTCAGAAATGAGACGTCAACTATTATTCCTCAAACAGGGTTCATATCAGTCAACTATCCATGCCTTAAATAAGTTCCATACACAAAAAATATCACTGGTCTTTTGGGTCACCCTAATCTAAGGCCACCCTGAACATAATGCGGTAGACATTGTTCTCTTGAGGGCGGTGCTTTGGGATTTGAAGTCGCAAAAAGTCCATTTACGACTGGGAGAAGTGTGTTGCCACTTGTCTAGCACAGGTCATGAATCCCTAGCATCGCATACACACACAAAAACGAGTAAAGTTATAACCACTTAAAGGAGGAAAATTTGGGATTTTTCAGAGCCACACCACCAATCAAGTACCCATCTTCACGAAAGAGAGACCAAAATTTTGTCCCTCTTCCCTTCAGTTCCTCACTCTCTCTGTAAGGTGATCTAGCTCTTTAAGGCAGATAACCTCGCGTTATGTGAGAAGATAGGAGGGGAAGACCCTATACCCCTTTTTCAGTTAATTTCCTTTTTTGGTTAAGTTCAAAGCTCCTTTGATTATAGCTTGTGGTTCAACTACAACCATCTGCTTGAGTATCAGAGGGGCTCTGGCAAAGATTCAACCTTGGCCTCTTGATGAGTTATCCATGTGTGTGCATCGCCCCTATTCAAGATTGTAGGTGACAAAGAAGAGCACAACAAGAAATGTTACCTCAATGTCTCTCGCTCCAATGACATGCTTACCTCAAGACATGCTTACCTCAAATGTGTGACGCCCCTGGGTTCACATAAGGGTGCAGTCCAAGGTAAAACCAGAGATGTCAAACCTGCCATGCACCCACACTGTGCATAAACATGTTTCACCAATCATAGTAATATCCTCTAGTAGAACCAAATAGAAGTGCAGGTACAAACAGGCAAAATAAAGGGAATAAATGTAATAGACATGATATAGAAGAGATATCTCATAAATGAAAAGAATCATGTCTCAACTATAATACATCTGATATCTGAATAATAAAAATGTCTCAACATGAATCAACTAAGAATCGTACTAAGGCACACTACCTTTACAATATGAATATAAAACTCTAATGTCTGGATAAAACTCAAAACTACAGTGGAGTCTCTACAAGTAAAAATACGCGACGGTGACTATGCCAGGACTCCGTCACCCTGCGGCTCTCCGTAACTCCGAACTACATGAAAATATATTTTTAAAAGAAAAAGAAACAACAACAAGAGCGTCAGAGCGCTACAGCAAGATTAGCTCCATCCGCCCCCAGGGGAAGGGCTGCTAGATGGAGTGGAGGCTCTATCTATTAAGCATAGTCTACCTAGATTCATTTTCCCCGTATCTAAGTAGGATTAACATTTAGAAACCTATAACACGAGACGTAGTACGTCGAGCAAAATAATCCAAATAAGGAAACCCTCATGAATATACCATAAGTCTCAAATTATAGATATCTAAACATTAACACCGAAATAAGAAAAGACAATCTAATGAAACCAATAATTAGAAATCTAAAATACGAGACTGATACGTCGAGCGAAATAATCCAAACAAGGAAACCCTCATGTATATACCATAAGTCTCAAGTTGTGAATCTATAATCATTGATCCCAACTAAGAAGTAAAAAAGACAGTAAAAGAAATAAGATATCAACACATCGTATTTATAATATCTTCCACTATCACTAGGGAGATAGAATAAAATATTAACACATAATTTTGTATACTTTTAAAAGTAACGTATCTCAGTCATATAGTTCAAAGATAGGTCGTATTCATAATCGGCATCTGCCATACTTAGGCTATCAAGTAATTATCTCAGTGCAACAGACTACCCTGTAGGTATCCTGAACTGTGTACACGGCTCATTAGTCTCATCGCGATCTCAGTGCGTAACATGAGTGTGGGACGGACTACCAAATAGGCATCCTAGAAATATGGCTCACGAGCCTCATCGCACCCTAGTGCGGGACGGACGGTTAGATCAAGCCTCCTAAAATCCGACTCAATGGCCTGTACATGTGGAATATCGACGCACTACCTCATGTAGTACTGAACTGAGCTCATCAACGATATCCACCTCATATAAATCTTTGTATCTCTGGTATGTCGATGCACTATCCCATATAGTACTGAGCTGTGCTCATCAACGACATCCAACATGTATATGAATTATATCTAATTCAATATGATCAAATCAAAATTCATCATAATCCCCTTGGGATTCTTAAATGTCTAACATAATATATTCATTACTATACGTGTAACATCAAGCGGCTCAAAACTTCGCGAACGCACCTCAAAACGGCGCAACACAGCTCCACAAAATGAGCAGAAAAACAGACATGATATCTGTTAGTAAAACAAGCATATATTTCTCTAGGAAAACTATTTTTACAAATGGCTTTCTGTTTTGAAAACTAGATTCACACATCTTTCAAATGACATAAGTTTGGTTTAGTTTGGAGTTCATTTGTTATCCCAAGTCTCCAGTTAAACATTATATATGTGCAGCCGTTTTTCTGCAGGACATGTTATTAGTAAATATAACATATCTTTCTCTATACAAACTCTTTTTAAGAATGGTTTTCTGTTTTATAAACTAGATACATATATATTTCATTTAAAAACTAGTTTGGTTAAATTTGAAGTTTGTTTGCTATTTTAAACTCTTAATTAAAGATTATATAAGTGCTGCAGTTTTCTGCGGAAAAACATATATATAGTACATCACTTAAATTTCTCATATATGAATAAAACTATGAAAAACCCTATTGATCATGATCATGATACTATAATAAACAGCAAGAAAAAATTATTAATCTAGCATTTGTTTTAATGTTTACTATCAAAAATCTGATTTTTAACACCTCAGGTTAAGATTAAAGTATGAAAATACATATTCAACATCATATTAATCATCTAAACTAGTTATTTAACTATGGGGATAGGTTTGGATGAAAATAATATTGCCTAAAATGTCGTTCTAAGACTCTAAGATAACTAGCAAGTAATTAGAAGTGCAAACAACCCGTTTTCTCCTTGCTACACGTCGATGATCTCGCCATTGTGTCGATATTTGCTTCACAAAGCTCTCAAAATTCTCAATTTTAGGGTTAGGGCTTTAGAGAGAGGAAATTTGCTTCACAAAGCTCTCAAAATTCTCAATTTTAGGGTTAGGGCTTTAGAGAGAGGAATAGGGACTGTTAGGGTTTGAACTCTGATATAAGGGTGATAATTTTCGTGAAAACATAAGTATATATATATATGCAAACCCAAAATAAACCCGTTTGACCTGAACCAGGAAACCTAGTCTGACTAGGAAAATAACCTTGGGTATTTTGACAATAACTTTCGCGTTTGACCTCGGAATGAGGTGATATAAGATATGTTGGAAATCTGTTGAAAAGACCTACAACTTTGGTATTTTGAGTTTTCCCAGATTCTAAGTGAATTGTTGTGTAAAATCTATAAACTCTTAACTGCTCATTTTTCCCAGATTTTTTTCTCGTGCATGTTTTGTGCATTTGCACTCATATATTCACATATATGTATCTGATTGATCTTAAATCAATTCCTAGTATACTCAAATATCAATAAACATTATTTATCATAATATAATATGTTTATTATTATATCTCACAACATTCAGACATTATTTATCATAATATAATATGTTTATTATTATATCTCACAACATTCAGTATTACGGGGTTTTACATTCTTCCCCCCTTAAAAGAATTTCTCACAACATTCAGTATTACGGGGTTTTACATTCTTCCCCCCTTAAAAGAATTTCGTCCCCGAAATTCCTCATTCGTATCTTAAAGATTAGTAATGCCAGAAAAGAACATTGAGGGAATAATCCAGATAAGAAAACCCTCACATACACATCTCGCATCATTAGTCTCTAGATATGAACATAGCAATATCTACATTTAACAATCTAAGATGCCAATATTTCCACTTAACCCCTAACTAAATGGAACTAGTACGTTGGGCGAAAAATCCAAACAAGGAACTCCCCATATATATATCATGTGTTCCGAATGATTAGAAGTTAAGTGTCAATACCTCCATTCTAGCGTTAAATGTAAATATAACCATACAAATAATCACATACATAAATCAATCCACCTTCTCAATAGGTGCAGGTAGTCACGATGCATAACATCTTCACGCTCCCGAGAATCGTCCTCAATGTCTATACTTAACAATCTAAAATTCAAATACCCCCACTTAACCCCTAACTAAATAGAACAAGTACATCGAGTGAAAAATCCAAACAAGGAACCCCTCATATATATACCATATGTTCCGAGTACTTAGGAGTTAAGTGTTAATACCATCATTTTAGCGTTAATTATAAACATTACCATATAGGTAGCCACAAATCATAAATAAGTCATAGTAAATTTAATTTACCTGCTCAAACAGGTGTGGGTAGTCGCGACGTATATCCTCTTCGCGTTCCCAAGAAGCCTCCTCAGCTCCTCTCCAATTCCACTGAACTTTAACTAAAGGTATCACCTTGTTTCTCAACTTCTTGTCCTCCTTGGCAAGAATACATACAGGAATCTCAATAGTAGTCAGATCCTCCTGAATCTCGATCTCTGGTGCGTCTAATACTCGCTGCTCCTCCTCGTCGCGTAGGTGCTTCTTAAGCATCGAAACATGAAAACATTGTGTATGCTCGACATGGATGCTGGTAGGTCTAGCCAATATGAAACAGCTCCAATACGCTTAATAATCAGGAATGGTCCAATATACCTCGGGGCAAGTTTTCCTCGACTGCCAAAACAACAAACTCCCTTCATTGGTGATATTTTCAATAACACATAGTCCCCAATTTGGAACTCTAACGATCATCGCCTATGATCTGCATAACTCTTCTAACCACTCTGCGCTGCAAGAATGCGCTCTCGAATGATTGTTACCTTCTCCGTAGTTTGCCTCACAAGCTCTGGTCCAAGTAATAGGCTGTCCTCTGGTTCTGCCCAACAAATAGGTGATCTACAAGGCCTCCCGTACAATGCTTCGTACGGTGCCATCCCAATAGTCGCTTGGTAGCTATTATTATAAGCGAATACGATTAATGGGATGTGGTCCTCCCAAGTACCCTAGAAATCAATGATACATGCCCGCAACATGTCCTCTAATATTTGGTTCACTCTCTCCGTCTGCCCATCCATCTACGGGTGAAACACACTAGAATAAGATAATCTGCTGCCGAAAGAGTTCTGGAAGCTTCTTCCAAAAATGTGAAGTGAAAACCGAGCCTCGATCTGACACAATCGTCTCTGAAACTCCATGTAATCTCACGATCTCCTGAATAAATATTCGTGCATACATCTCTGTCGTGTATGTCATCTTTACTAGTATGAAATGTGCTGACTTTGTCAGCCGATCTACTACCACCCAAACTGAATCATTCCCTTTCTTCGATCTCGGCAATCCTACAATGAAGTCCATAGAAATATCTGTCCTCTTCCACTCCGGAATGGATAAAGGCTGTAGGGTTCCTACTGGTCTCTGATATTCTGCCTTCATTTGCTGGCAGGTAGAGCACTTAGCTACATATTCTGCAATCTCTCTACGCATGCCGCTCCACAAAAAATATCTCTTCAGATCCTTGTACATCTTCGTTGTGCCTGGATGCACTGTATACCTGGTATGATGTGTTTCGTCGAATAAATCTTTCTTTAGCTGAGCATTAGCTGGTATTACTAATCGTCCCTTTATCCGAAGTCCTCCATCTGCTCCAACGGTCCAATCAGCATCTGGCTCTTTGGAAATCTCTCCCTTTTGGGCTTGAATCCAAGAGTTGTCCAACTGAGCTCTGACCACTCTGTCACTCTAAGACAGATGTACGAATAAAGCTCCCAAAAATACACTGCTCCCACCAATCTCTGGTCTAAAGTCGAACTGGCTAAGTGTGTGGAGATCTCGATATAACGAGCATCTCAAAGCTGCAATCTTGTGACGACGCTTCCTACTCAATGCGTCTGCTACGACATTCACCCTCCCCGGGTGATACTGAATCGCAAACTCATAATCCTTAATGAACTCAACCCATCGTCGCTGTCTCTGATTTAGTTCCTTCTGAGAGAAGAGATACTTCAAGCTCTGATGATCTGTGAATAGCTCAAATTGTACCCCGTACAGGTAGTGTCTCCATGTCTTTAATTCAAAGACTACTGCTGCTAGCTCCAAGTCTTGTGTGGGATAGTTCTGTTCATGCATTCTCAACTGACGCGAAATGTATGCTACTACCCTCTGGGTCTACATTAAAACACCTCCTAGACCCGCTAACGACGCATCTGTGTAGACTATGAAGGTCTTATCACTGCTAGGAATGATCAAAACTAGCGCTGTAGTCAACTTAGTCTTCAAAGTCTCAAAGGCCTCCTGACACTCCGTGCTCTAAACAAAAGGTACACCTTTTTTCGTAAAGCGTGTAAGTGGTTTAGCTATTTTTGAGAAGTCCTGAATGAACTTCTTGTAATAGCCAGCCAAACCCAAAAAGCTACGGATCTCGGTAACTATCATCGGTGGCTCTCAATCAAGTACTGCCATAACCTTAGCTGGATCCACTGTAATGCCCTCTCTGCTGATGACGTGGCCTAAATATCTGACCTCGGATAGCCAAAACTCGCACTTGCTGAATTTGGCATATAGTTGGTGCTCCCGCAAAGTCTGTAATGCTAATTGATGGTGCTGCTCGTGCTCTGCCTCCGACCTCAAATAGATTAGGATGTCGTCGATGAATACTATCACGAACTGGTCCAAGTATGGATGAAAAACCTGATTCATCAAGTCCATGAATACCGCAGGTGCATTGGTTAGCCCAAATGGCATGACAAGAAACTCGAAGGACCCATAACGAGTCAGAAAGGCGATCTTAGGAATATCCATCTCCCGAACCCGCAACTGATGATAGCCAGAACGAAGATCAATCTTCGAGAAGTGCTGCGCTCCCTGTAGCTGGTCGAACAAGTCATCAATCCTCGGTAATGGATACCTATTCCGGATAGTGACCTTATTCAACTCCCGATAATCTATACAAAGACACATATTGCCGTCCTTCTTCACGAAAAGGACCGACGCCCCCCATGGAGAATGACTCTGGTGAATAAAACACTGAGACAACAACTCATCCAGCTGAGTCTGTAGCTACCTCATCTCAGCAGGTGCCATACGATAGGGAGCTCGAGATATCTGTGTTGTGTCTGGCTATAACTCGATGCAGAACTCAACCTCTCTCACAGGAGGTAGCCCCGGTATGTCCTGAAAGACATCCTGAAAATCTGAGACAACCCTAGTCTCGCACAAATCAGCACTCCAGTCTCTCAGCATCACCTCCTCGATATAGGCTAGAAATGACTCCGCAAACTGGTTACCCTGTGAGGTCGCTACGATCAACTCAGACCCATCGAATGCTCGCAAACTGACTGTTTTCACAAAACAGTCAATGCTAACATGGTAGGATGATAACCAATCCATACCAAGAATGACGTCGAAACCCGACATCCGCAAGATGATCCAATATATGATAAACTCGGACTCATCTGAGCTGATGACACATCTCCTACAGACGTTCTCTAATAGAGATACCTCCCCTAAGGGAGTAGAGACGGACAACGGAACATCTAAAGGATGTGCGTTTAACTGGAGCCTATCCATGAAGGCATGAGATATAAAAGAATGGGAAGCTACGGAATCGAAAATGATCCGAGCTGGAAAAGAGTTTATTAAGAAATTACCTTCTACTATAGCTCCGCTCACACCGTGATCACGTGGTACGACTGCATAGACTCTGCCAGTGGCTGGCGACTGCTGAACTAAAGATGGTGGAATATACGGGACTATCTGTCCCTCGGGAATCTCCTGAATCATGCGAATCTAGCCTATTGGCCCCTTAATCCTAGGAACAGCTGGCGGTGCCTCAATCCTCTGCTGCGGCTGTTGGCCGTAACCGCGGCCCTGCTGATGCTGACCCTGACCATGGTTCTGCTGCTGACCGTGTCCTCAATTCTGCTGTTGGCCCTGACCTCTGCCTTGCTGGCCTCCTGCTGGCGCACTGCAACAGTCCTTGGCCTTATGCCCGATCTTGTTATAGTTATAGCATGCACCCTGAATCTTACGTTGCGGTGGTGCTCTCGAGTCATGTTGTGCTCCCTTCTTGAACTTGCCTTGCTGATGGAGATGAAAGTCCTTACCCCACTGCTGGGGTCCTCCTAGTCTGGCAAAAGGTCTCTTGCCCTTGCCCTTGTCATTCTACTATCCAGACTTGTTGTTGCCCTCCTTGTTCTTCTAGAACATCACAGTCTCTGTCTCCTACCATATAGCTGCATCTGCGACCTCTTAGACTGAACGGAATCTTCTGGAAACTAGGTAACAACGAAGACTTGGGTGAAGTACCATAAGAAACATTTGCGCCTGGCGCTCTCCTGACTGCCACATGACCGTGAAATGTAGAAGACTCATAAATCGGCTCTCATAGTCAGCCACAGACATATCTCCCTGCTCTAGCTTAGACAACTCTAGCTCTTTCCCGGCCCGTGCCGCAGAAGAGATGTACTACTCGTCGAAGAAATACACGAATTCCTCCCAAGTGAGGGCCATCCGATGATCCGGAGTGAACTGAAGCCTATACCATCCTCCTGCATCACCCTTCAGGCTAAAAGCTGTCAGCCTCTGCTTCTGCACTGAGTCGATGTTAAGTAAATCTAAAAGTAAATCCCACATATTTTCTCCATTTATAGGTTGTAACTGAATTCGATGTGCCCTAAAATTTTTGTGCTCCCAACTTCTAATATCTTCCTCAATCTTACCGAGCCAAGCTTCCCATTCTGCGACTCTATTAATAGCTGGATGTGGCGATGGTGAGACCTTCGGTATTACCTCTTCAATAGGTACGGTTGCTACAACTGGTGGTGGAACTTTAGAGAGTAAAATTTGGCTTGTTACTCACTCCTCGAGTGTTGCTAGTCTCTGCTTCTGTAATCGGTATTACCAAGTCAATCAGATACTTTGGAGCTTACTGCGGCTCGGGCTCTACTTGCCCAGCTCTCCGGGTATAAGCTTTACCTCGAGTAAGTCCTCGTTCCAATGTTTATAATACCAAGAGGAGAGCTTATTTGACACAGTAAGTGAGATCCCAATCATAAATAACATAACATATACCAATAGGAAAAATCGTATCACTTATCATTCATGCATTTACTTTTCAATCAACGTAAGGTAGTTATCACTAATTTTTTTTTTTGTAAATTTTCGAATATACGTATATAACATCCTCACTCATTCTAGGAATTCCTAGGTAGAACCAAATAGAAGTGCAGGTACAAACAGGCAAAAATAAAAGGAATAAATGTAATTAGATATGATATAAAGGAGGGTATCTCATAAATTGAAAACGATCATGTCTCAACTATAATACATTCTGGATATCTGAATAATAAAATTATCTCAACATGAATCAACTAAGGAATCGTACTAAGCACACTGCCTTTACAAATATGAAATGAAACTCTAATGTCTGGATAAACTCAAAAAACTACAGTGGAGTCTCTATAAGTTAAAAAAATACGCGACGACGACTATGCCAGAACTCCAGTCAAACCCTGGCAGGCTCTCCGTAAACTCCAACTACCTAAAAAGGTATTTTTAAAAGAAAAAGATAACAACAACAAGAGCGTCAAGAGCGCTTACAGCAAGATTACCTCCATACCTCCCCCAGGGGGAAGGGGTAGGAGTATATAAGAAAATACTGTTAATACATATAGATATAAAATCATTCATCATACACTAAGTGGAAATTGGTATTTAGAAACCCACAATACAAAAATTAGTATGTTGAGCGAAATAATACAAACAAGTAAACCCTCATGTATATACCATAAGTCTCAAATTGTAGATATCTAAACATTAATACCGAACTAAGAAAAGACAATCTAATGAATCCAATAGTTAGAAATCCATAACACGAGACTGGTACGTCGAGCGAAATAATCCAAACAAGGAAACCCTCATGTATATACCATATGTCTCAAGTTGTGAATCTCTAATCATTGATCCCAACTAAGAAGTAAAAAAAAATAGTAAAAAAAAAATAAGATATCAACACATTGTATTTATAATATCTTCCATAATTCATGGAGAGATAGAATAAAAATACCAACACATAATTTTGTATACTTTCAAAAGTAACATATCTCAATTATATAGTTCAATGATAGGTCGTATTCTTAATCGACATCTATCATACTTAAGCTATTAAGTAATTGCCTCAGTACAACGGACTACCCTGTAGGTATCCTGAACTGTGTACACAGCTCATTAGTCTCATCGCGATCTCAGTGCATAACATGAGTACGGGACGGACTGCCAAATAGGTATCCTAGAAATATGGCTCACGAGCCTCATCGCACCCTAGTGCGGGACGGATGGCTAGATCAAGCCTTCTAAAATCCGACTCAATGGCCTGTACATATGGAATATCGACGCACTACCTCATGTAGTACTGAACTGAGCTCATCAACGATATCCACCTCATATAAATTTTTGTATCTCTGGTATGTCGACGCACTATCTCATATAGTACTGAGCTGTGCTTATCAACGACATTCACCTTATATATAAACCATGTATATCTGGTATGTCGGCGCACTATCCCATATAGTACTGAGCTGTGCTCATCAACGTCATCCAACATGTATATGAATGATATCTAATTCAAATATGATCAAATCAAAATTTATCATAATCCCCTTGGGATTCTTAAATGTATAACATAACATATTCATGACTATACGTATAATATTAAGAGGCTCAAAACTCCGCGAACGCACCTCAAAACGGCGCAACACAGCTCCACAAAACGAGCAGGAAAAATAGACATGATATCTGTTTGTAAAACAAACATATCTTTCTCTAGGAAAACTATTTTTATAAATGATTTTCTGTTTTGAAAACTAGATTCACACATCTTTCAAATGACATAAGTTTTGTTTAGTTTGGATTTCATTTGTTATCGCAAATCTCCAGTTAAACATTATATATGTGAAGCTATTTTTCTGCAGGACATGTTATTAGTAAATATAACATATCCTTCTCTATACAAACTCTTTTTAAGAATGGTTTTCTGTTTTAGAATCTAGATACATATATCTTTCATATAAAATTAGTTTGGTTAAATTTGGACTTTTTTTGCTATCTTAAACTCTCAATTAAAATTTTTATAAGTGCTACAGTTTTCTGCAGAAAAACATATATATAGTACATCACTTAAATTTCTCATATATGAATAAAATTATGAAAAATGCTAATGATCATGATCATGATACTATCATAAACAGTAAGAAATAATTATTAATCTAGCATTTTTTTAAGGTTTACTATCAAAAAATCTGACTTTAACACCTCAGGTTAAGATTAAAGCATGAAAACACATATTCAACATCATATTAATCATCTACTCTAGTTATTTAACTATGGTGATAGGTTTGGATGAAGATAATATTGCCTTAATCTCATGTGCAAGCCTCTAAAATAAACAACAAGCAATCCATAAGCACAAACCACCCGTTCTCCCTAGTCACACGTCGATGATCTCGCCCTTTTGTCGATATTTGCTTCACAAAGCTCTCAAAACTCATAAGAATAAGATCTAGGATTTTTGAGGGGAGAGGGTGGCTGCTAGGGTTCATAGATATAATAAAATAAGGGAATTTTCTTGAAAAACATAGGTATTTATAGAGGCCAACCCGAAACAAACCTGTTTGACCCGAACCAGGAAACCTAGTCTGACTAGGAAAACAACCTTTGATATTTTGGCAATAACATTCGCGTCCGACCTCGGAATGAGGTGATATAAGATTTTTTGGAAATCTATTGAAAAGACCTACAACTTTGGTCTTTGAGTTTTCCCAGATTCTAATTGTATCATTATGTAAAATCTATAAACTCTTAATTGGTCATTTTTCCCAGATTTTTTCTCGTGCATGTTTTGTGCATTTGCACTCATATATTCATATTTATGTATCGGATTGATCTCAAATCAATTCTTATCATACTCAAATATCAATAAATATTATTTATCATAATATAACATGTTTATTATTTTATCTTACAACATTCAGTATTACGGGGTTTTACAGAGCCGCACAACGACGCACGTACAATCATGAAATACATAAATAGTGTTGTAGCGCACACAAAGATATCTTGGAGAGGATTATTACAGGTATCATTTGCAACCATACTTTGGATATGGGTTATTCAAATATTATATACATGTATGGATTTCGTTGATGAGCACTGCTCCATACTACTTGGGATAGTGCGTGGATATACCATTAGTAAAGACCATTGATTCGGGTTTTAAGATACTTGATCTAGTAGTTCGTCTAGCACGTAGATGCAATGGGGCTTGTGAGCCATATACCTTGAATGCCTTGATTTGATAGTCCATCCCACACGTTGATGTGATGAGACTGTAGGCATATAAAATTGCTTATAGGTCCCTTAACACGGCTCAACACGAACTAATGAACCATCGGGCGACGTATCTAAGCACGAACGTCAGTCCACAACACCGAAGCCAAGTGACAAGCAACGAAGCGGATTAACAAGGCTACGAAGCTGACGAACCGCACGTGAACGACGGAATGAATCCACTCGCGTACGGAATCAAATCAACGGTCCAGAGGGTTAATGAGTCATCCAACCATATAACGGATTCGAACTCAGACACCAAAGCCGATTTACTGCCTAATCGGGATCCAGACTTCCAAATCAGGAATCAAGTCAACGAATCGATTTCAGACCAATCAACCGCATAACCGAATCACGGACGAAGCGGATACAAGGACCGAAACAACCGAACGACGGACGCAAAGCCCGGAGTGGCTCGGCCAAGGCCGAGCCACCCTGGGGTGGCTCGGCATCTGGTTGCCTATAAATAGGCGGGGTCATTCATCATTTTAGAGGACTTTTGGAAGAACTTTTGGAGAGCCGAAACTCTGCCGGATTGAGACCTCATATTGGAGTTTTTGAAGGCTTGAAGACTTGGACGTCCAGATCTGATTCTTGGCGAGCACCCGCATCACAAAAGGCAGGAGTTCGAGGGGATCGAGATCTCAGATCTACGTTGTTACACTCCGGGTCAAAGCTTGGTCTTTGATCCCGAGATTCGAGCGATTGTTTCCTTGGTGAAATAATCCCTCCGGCTATTATTTCCTTGGTGAAATAATACCCGTTATACTGCGTAGATCTGCTCGGATCTAGATCGCGCGGTGGTCCACGGCAAACAACCCCGGCGCAGGCAAACAACCCACCAAAGCGAGCGACCGCAAAACAGGAGCTCGCGATTTGTTCGACAAACAAGGATAAAAAAGTTATAATCTTTCTTTTATTTTCTTTGATTTTCATTGTAACCGGATCTTATAAAAAGACCGGATCTTTTGTAACCGAAAAACTGTTATTCAAGATAGCAATGGAATCAATGAAGAAAGCAACGATTTTTCCCGCGAACAGAGACTAATGAGCTGTGTACATTATTAGGATATCAATTTGGTAGTCCATCCCACATGATAATTCAATAAATTATAAACTTTGTAAGGATATATATTGTGATAATTATCTGATAGTCTGAGTCTTGGTGGACGCCATTATGAACATGACTCATCGCTGAGTTATATATTACCGATGTACTTTACTCTTGTGGGTACGCGAAATTATATACTATTGTTTATATTATCTTCTAAGGGATAGTGGAATATATTTTGGTCTGATATTATGATGACTTTACTTATTTGTATTGCTTTCCTTTATTCCTAGTTTGGAATTGATAATTAGTGATTCCCAATTTGAGACATATGGTATATACATGAGGGTTTTCTTGTTTGGATTATTTCGCTCGATGTACCAGTTTCGTGTTGTGAGTTTCTAATTATTAATTCTGTTTAGATTGTTTATTCTTAGTTCAATATTGATATTTAGTTATCTACAATTTAATACATATGGTATATACATGAGGGTTACCTTATTTGGATTATTTTGCTTGACGTACTACGACTCGTGTTATAGGTTTCTAAATATTAATTCTATTTAGATACAGGATAAATGATCTAGGTAGACTATGCTTAATAGATAGAGCCTCCATCACACCTAGTAGCTCTTCCCCTTGGAGCAGATGGAAATAATCTTGTTGTAGCACTCTGACACTCTTATTGTTTCTCTTTTTATTTTTCAATTTATTTCAGATAGTAGTTCAGAGTTCCAAAGAGCCACAGGATGACGGACTTCCAGCATAGTCATCGTCACATGTTTTTAGTAGATGATACTCCACCATAGTTGATATTTTCTTTCGGACATTTAGAGGTTTGTATTTCATCTTATAAAGACTGTGTGCCTTAGTTTATTTTTAGTTGACTCATATTGAGATACTTCATATTTATTTAAGACTTCAGTTGTATACAGTTTATTCAGTTAAGATATGATTATATTTATTAGATATCTCTTTCTACATCATGTCTAATGTATTTATTTCCCGTATTTTGCCTGTTTTGTACCTATACTTGTTGTTGATTCCACTAGAGAGATATTACTATGATGGTGAAATGTTTTGTTGCACAGTGTGAGTGTATGGTAGGTTTGACATCTCTGGGTTTACCTTGGACTGCAGACATGTGTGAAAACAGGGGCATCACAATTTAGCTCTCTTAATGAAATACTCTCACAACTCAAATGTACGATATGTGATATACTTAAGCTCAAATGGGTGTGTGTGCAATCAATGAGCAAAAACAAGAATTAAACTCAAATCAATCTAGCATATATATGAGAAACAAAATAATAAATTAGCTAGAAGACAAGAATCAAGAAAACTTCTCCAAGAACAAGAGATGTAGATGTTGAGGATGAAAGCCTCAAACATGAAATTAAAAATCTTCTCTTGTGAAAACTTCTTCACATAAACAAATTTTTTGTGTTCAAAAACATGAAACAAAACAGCCAATATCTCAGAAAAAACCCCTTTTAAAAAACCAAGGCTTAAGAGCATCTCCAACAGCTTCCCCATTTTCCAATTTTGGAGAATTTAGTTAGGTTTTTGGTCCAACAGATTCCCCATCTCATTCCCCAAAATAGGGATGGAGGAGAAAAAATAGGAAAGCTTCCCCAAATCTGCAGCATTCTCCAAATTTTTGGAGCAAAAAAGGGATTCTTCAAAATGAGGAAGCTGTTGGAGTTGGTATAAAAATTAGTTGGTGAATATGACTTTTGTTTCCTCATTTTGGAGAAAATTTTGGAGAAGCTGTTGGAGATGCCCTAAGGGGTATTTATAGCCTCAAAAACACAACTTGACAAAAACTAGATGTTACAGAAACTAGCTGTTATCGGTCGACTGATATAGAAGGATCGGTCGACTGAAGACTGGCTATCGGTCGGTTGATATAGAAGTATCGGTCGACTGATAAGACTGCAAAGGCAGCTAAAAACTAGCTCTGATCGGTAGACTGGTGCATCCACATCGGTCGACCGATGATCTATTTTTGGTCGTCTGATGAGACTGTGTCGGTCGACCGAAAGACAGATATCTAGACATCGATTTTTTTTCATAAACCTAATTTTGTAAATTCAATTAAAAATAACAAATTAACTCCAAAATTTGTAAAATTTAGGGAAACATTTATAAACATGTTAAATAAGAAAATTTTAAAATATCACTTCGTATTTGTGAAAAATTACTGTTTTGCAAAACGAACAAAATACGAAGTTATGAAAAACACTATTTGATAAAATTTCTTCAAATAAGCTTTTTAAATACTTTTTAATGGATTATTGATAGACTTAAGAAAAAATATAAAACAATATTATTTAGTCTATAATCCAAAAATATGATATTCTCTCAAAAACGTGTACATGTATGAATTTGAGCTATAAGCATAAACACATCAGTATAAAACTAAACTAAGACATTATACCAAGGCTTGATTTTTCATTAAGCTCGATCTTGGTAGTGGGGATGAAGTGATATAGAATCTTGACTTGAATTACGATGGCTTCATTCCTATTTTCCTTCCAACCTCCTTTGAACGTCATCGAACCTCCGACGGAGGATCTTTGTGTAGGATTTCTAACAAGTAAATACAAACACTCAACAAATAATGTTAGGAATTGTTTGTTAATCATCAAAACTAGATTAGATAGTAGGCTCATAAACATGAGACCTAACACTATGAATGATCCATTTTCTCTAACTTATAATCCAGGTTAGAGAAATCACCCGAACTTTGCATGGAATTAGGGAAACTACTTCGAAAATCAAAACATCACTTCCTCTTCAAACCAACAGTTTCTTAGGGGAAACATAGTTCCTTTCACTTCCTAAAATTATTTTCAACAACTAAATCTGCCATATCCAAATTAGTCTCCTCACTATCAATCTGTACATCATATTCCACCAAGTTTTGATCATGATAAATGTCTCAATGTTCTAGAAAAGGGTTTTGAGACCATAATTAAAGATTCTACATAGACCACCAACTTGTTGACTCAAACATCCAACACTTTAAAGCTTCAACACCCAAGCCATAACTAGGTTAGAAACACAACTTTGTCAACTAGCAAGTACTATGAGTGAGAGAGAAATGAACATTTTTGAGTCAACTCATGGCCAACCCTAAGGACACGGGAACAAGTTCAACCTACCAAGCTTAAGTGAATGCAATCCATTCACTATAGTTAGGGAAATAGGTCGATAATTAAGTTAGAATACCTCCAAGTCAAACTCTTGAATCTTAACAAATTCTCTCTCCTTCTGATAACTCTATTCAGTAATCACCTCCTTCCAATGACCAAGAACCTAATCCCGAACCTGAGCCTAATTTTGATAGGTTTAAACCAGTTGCTCCCTTTTCAAACAAACTCAGACCTAGGAAATAATCACCTCAGTAGGAGAAGATCCTAGAAACTTTTAAGCATGTTAAGGTCAACATTCCTCTCCTAGATGTAATTGAGTAAATCCCTTCTTATACAAATTTTTTTTGAAAGATTTGTGCACTAAGAAGAGAAGAATAAATGTTTTGAAGAAAGTCTTCTTTGCTACCAATATCAGTGATATACTCTCAAAACTCATACCTTTAAAACATAAGGATCCTGGTTGTCCTATCATCTCATGTGTCATTGGAAATAGCTTCATTGATAAGGCACTTTTAGACTTAGTGGCCATTGTTAATTTGCTTTCTTATTTAGTCTACCAGCAACTAGGTGTAGGAGAACTCAAACCAACCTGATGCACTTTACAGTTAGCTGATAGATTCGTCAATGTTTCTATGGGTGAGATAAAGGATGTTCTGATTAAGGTTGGGGATTTTATTTTCCTAGTGGATTCCGTAGTCTTGGAAACATAGCCTTCCAATCCCAAAGGACTGATACCTGTCATCTTAGGAAGACCATTCTTAGCCACTTCTAATGCTTTTATCAACTATAGAACTGATCAAATAAAGCTGTGCTTTAGGAATTTGACTGCTGATCTTAATATTTTCAATCCAGTGAACCAGCAGAATAATCAACCATTAGAAATAAATATATTCAGGAAAGTTTAATTGAAGAGTTATAAGAAGAGAATGAGTTAGACCAGAGCTCTAAGGAAATCTTTGGTTAGGAGCTGAAGATTCTAGACGGGTTAGATCAGGTCTTTCAGAATAAAGGAGTTGCGTTAGATACATATTTACCTAATCTTAGTTTTGAAGAAATGTTTGAGGATGAACTTAAGAACCTAGAAAATAAACAACAACTAAATTTTCATAACCCATCCATGAATAATGGGTTGTGATCATACATACTTTCATCAATAAGGAATCTAAATTCAAATCTGAAGCTTTTAAAATGCATAACACCATTGATACCTACCTTCAATTATTGCAGAAATTATTGGAACCTTCAGAATTCACAAAATTTAAGCACCTTTTTGAGTTCATCATCTTAGACTTCTTTAAAATTCATAATTTTTAGCAATAATGTAGCATTTGATGTAGAATATGAGCTTTTCATGTTTAATCAAATATTCTACATTTTCACTTTTTGTCTCATAATAATACAGATAATAAAAAGAATTTATTCTTCTCCCATTTGAGAGTTTCTTCTTCTTTAAAAAAAGAAAAAACAAAATGAAAAAAGAAAAAATATGTGAAAAAAGAGAAAAAAAGAAGAAGAAAATTTTGACTTCATCCTCCTCATACTAACGGTAATTGCAGATTTTTATCATTTCATCATTGTTCTAAATTGTTTGAACAAATATAAGTACTTTATTTTTAATCTGCTTTCATTTGTGTATTATAGAGTTTGCATTGAGGACATGCAAAATTTAGGTTTGGGGTGGAGACTATTCAAATTTTCTCTTTATTTTATTTTTTATTCCATTTTTTCTATGTTAATTTTTTTCCTTTTCTTCCTTTAAAAAAACTTGCCTAATTAATAAAGTTAATTAATAATTGATCTATTTGATAAATTTTAAATTTTCTAATCCGTAGTTAGTTTTATACACAAGTTGACCTTTTATGATAACTCTAAATAAAATTCATAAGAAATAATTTTTAAAGTGGTATACCTTACTAAAGTCTTGACTTAGACTTTTAATTAAAAGAATGAAACTTTTGTATGCTTAACTTAGAGTAGAAAATAATTTTTCAAGATGTCTTGATCTAAATATTTTTTTAAGATGTATATAAAAATAGACGTATATATATATTAAAAAAAACTAACTTTGCAAAAGAAGAGTGCGAAAAATGGGCACTAATAAAAACTCTCTTGAAACTCAATGTTGTTCTATCTTATAAACCTAAGTTGACCGAGTAATTAACCCTAATGAGTATTTTCATGTTTAATGACATAAGCCCAATTGGGGCCTAAGCTGACCGAGTAATTAAACCCAAGGAGTATTTCCATACTTAATGACATAAGGCCAATTGGGCTGGGATTCATTAGCCCAGAGCTTGTTAAATAGTCACTTAGAAAGACCAATGAAGTAGAATAAAATCACCAAGGAATAAAAAGTAAAAAAAAACATACTAGCAATGTTTTTATATATATAGTTATACTTGTATATATGTTCTTGAAAAATAATTTTGATTAAGAGACTTCAAAATTGTTTAAAACAAAGAGTTAGCATGTTTCTTTCAAAACTTTTAAATTAAATTTCTAAGTTAGAAATAGTTTTGTATAACTATAATGAAAATATTTTCTAAGAGATTTGCCTTAGAGTTATATATAAAAATATTTTCTTGAGTAAAAACAAGCTTCAATTAGAATGTTTAAATATATCAATTAAATTAATTATTCACTAACTTCTTTAAATTTGCAAGTTAATTGAATTTTGTGGGTATATTCACTGCAAACTCTCACGAGACTATAACTCGTCCTATGGGCTAACCTAGGGGTTTAAAGGCTTGTTGTATATACTAAATACAGTCAGGATTCCTGCAAAAGTGAGTGAGGCTTTGTATTTCTTTTCTTTTTATTTTCTTTCTTTGCTATAGGACTAGAAAAAGTTTCGGTGTGGGGTATTTGATAATAACATTTTTATTATATTTTATACCCTCCTTATCTATTTCATTTGAATAAAAATGTCACTAATAAATGTGTTTTACCTTAATTTGCATGTTAATGATGATTAATGAATAATAGCCTAAAAGAACCAAACTTCTTGATTTTCTACCATTTATTGAAGCCCAAATATGAAGATAAAAGAAGGCCCAAAAATGCTCAAGGCTCCATAAAGAAATCGTGTTAAGAAATCATAAAAAAACCAATTTGTTGCAAACGAATCTGTCAGCAAACCAATTGGCCAACCGATTGGCTCGCAATAGAAACTATTTTATGGCTGTGATTTAATCTTTAATCTCCAAGCAAAATCCAAGGGTGCTCATTCATTGCTGTAGGTTACAAATAGGGGTAGAGGCTGAGGAGTTTGAGTATGAAACATTTTGTAAAAACTCCTTTTAGATAGGAGGGTTACTCTTAATTAAGAAGACTTTCCAAAATTATAACTTTTTATCGTAATTAATAAAAATGTTTTACCTCTTTATATTTTTCTTTTCCTCTCTTTGTTTGATGGTGAAGATGAAGATGAGATGAAGATCAAGATGAAGATTTGCCTGCATCAGTAGGCTAGAATCCTCTTGGAATATAAATTTTCTCTTTTCTCTTATTATTTTTTTTTATTTTTTTGCTTTTGATATTCAAGGGGCTAGAACTCTCTTGAATTAGACTTATTTTCATGCATTGTAGAGTAGATTTACTTTCATGTCTTTATTTTCTTATAATTATTTTGTAGTATATATTTATTTTCTTGCATAGTTTAGATTTTATTTTCTTACACTATTTGCCAAGAGGCTAGAACCCTCTTGGGAATTATCCCTCCTAATTGTCACACACAAAACTTAAGAATCACTTTTGATTAATTCCTACAACACCTTCATCGTGAGATTCGATATTTTTCTATACTATAACTTGATTGTGCACTTGCAATCTTAACATATCTGTTAGGTCTCTTGTTTATGATCCTACTATCTAATCTAGTTTTGATGATTAAGAAACAATTCCTAATAATGTTTGTCGAGTGTATATATTTGATTGTTAGGTATTCTACACAAGGATCCTCCGTTAGAGGTTAGATGGACATGCGCTATGATCATATCCATTGGAGGATAGAAGTAATATCAGAATGAAGTCATTTACAATTCAAAGTCAAATTCAAGATCAAGCTTCATCGGTAATCAAAACGAGCTAATTGAAGATCATCAAGCTTGGGCATATTAGTTTAGGTGTTTTATATTATGTGTGTTATTACTTAAATCTAAAATCATATACACAGATTTTCTCATTTTATCGATTTTTGATTTATCCACAACCACAAGTTTTTTAGCAAACAAATAGATATATTTATATACATACATATTTGTTTTATATACATCTATTTATATGGATAAGTTGTTTTTAGTTTAGCCACATAAATATGAAACAAATAAGATATATTCATACATATTTGTTGGATATCATGTCCCCATGATATAATTTTGATGATAACAATTTATTCATAATGTGAATCACTATGTGTGATATACAAATGCACTAACATTTAAATGCAGTTTTCAACATCAAATATGAACAAGTGCAAGATGAATTCAAGACATTATGAAGTGAAGAAGATAAAGAAAAAAAATACATCAATGTAATTTTTACATTTTTCTTTACTTAGAAATTTTGTACAAGCCTTGATCACTCACACACACACACACACATAGAAATTAGAACACACTAACACAGGCTTAGTGTGTTGGTTAACAATAGAAATCCCCTATGTTAACCATCAGAGTATTTAGTTAATCATTGAGTCTAAAAATATTTCATACATAACATTTTTTTATCCTTAGTAGTCGACTAATTAGAATAGTAGTCGACTATTGAAGTTTGAGTTCAAAATATAAGATTCTGTAAAACTACAGAGTAGTCGACTACTAAGGATTATAGTCGACTACTCAGCTTTGAATTTTGATTTACAGAACTTCTATTTACAGAGTAGTCGACTACAAGCAATTATAGTCGACTACTGAGCTTTTATATTTATTTTACAGAATGTTTGTTTTACAGTATAGTCGACTACTAACAATTATAGTGAACTACTGATATTTGATTTTTATTTTTCAGGCTTTCTGTAATACAGAGTAGTCGACTACTAAGAAGAATAGTCGACTACTAAGTTTCAGTTTCTAAATTCTAGACTTTCTGTATTATAGAATAGTCGACTACTATGCATTATAGTCGACTACTAATGTAGTTTTTCTGAACGTTAATGTTTGAATCATTGACAGTTTATAGCCGTTTTTAAATATTTTTAAATTTTAAAAACTTGTCTTTTCAAGGGCTATAAAAAGGTTATATATTCAAAAAAATGGTATATTATTATATACATATAATCTTTAATCTTTGTGCATTTTTCAAGAGTTAAAAACATTCAGATTTTGCTAAGTATTAAGAAAAAGATTGTTTCTGAAATTGCCTTTTATCCTCATTCAAAATACAAATTATTTAGGCAATATCCAGAGGATAAAATTATTCCTAAGCCACTGCTACACAATACTACAAATCAAGGCTTATAGGAATTGAGTTGTTTGATTAAAGGAAAGGTCTCTTGGTTTGAGAGAGGTTGATCTCTTGGTTTAGAGATTGGTGTGCAATTGGCAAAGTGTTATCAATTGGTGTTGCAATTTGCAGGGACTTACAAATTGGTCAGGTTTGGTTTTAATTTTGTACTTGATTCATAGTAAAAATCTCAAGCGGGATTTGCTTAGGGACTGGATGTACACCAAATTGGTGGAACCAGTATAAAAACTCTTGTTTGTGATTGTGATTTTTTGAGATTGTTGTCATTCTTTCTTTACAATTTATAATCTACTTTGCATAATTTTTAAAAGAATACTATTCACCCCCCCTCTAGTGTTCTAGTGTATCTATTTCAGATCCTACATTTGGTATCAGAGTAAGGTGAAAGATGGCATCAATAAATACATCACAATTCAAAGAAGGTCATTCTACAAATCGTCCACCAATGTTCGATGGATTGAACTACAACTATTGGAAGTGCCGAATGAAGATTTACATTTAATCAATTGGATATGAACTTTGGAACATTGTGGAAACAAGATTCGAGAAGTCATCAACTCCATTTTCAGAATAGACTACTTCACAAAGAAATAATGCAAATTTGGATTCTAAAGCAATGAACGCTTTGTTCTATGCACTTGACAAGAATGAGTTTAATAGAGTGTCAACGACCTCATCTGCATACGTTATTTGGCACACACTTGAAGTAACTCATGAAGGTGCAAATAAGGTTAAAGAATCTAAAATTTATGTTCTTGTACACAGATTCGAATTATTTAAGATGAAGGAAAATGAGACAATTGGAGAAATGTTCATAAGATTCAACGACATTACAAATTCTCTCATTGGTCTTGTAAAAACATATACTCAAGTAGAGATGGTAAAAAAAATACTCCGATCACTCACTCCACAATGGGAAAAGAAGGTAACTGCAATCGAAGAAGCAAATGATTTGTCAATTCTTACGGTTGAGAATCTTATCAGAAATCTCATGGCTTATGAAGTTCAAATTAAAGATAGAAAGAACAATGATGAAATAAAGAACAAGAAAGTGCTTGCATTCAATATTACTTCCGATAAAGAAGATTCGGATGATGATGAAGAAATGAGCATGTTTGCACGTAAATTTGGAAAATTCATAAAACAAGGTAAGTATAAATTCAAAAGTTCAAATTCAAATAACTTACTTTGTTTCATGTGTAATAAACCAGGGCATATGAAGAAAGATTGTCCATTGTTGAAGAGTAAGCAAAAATCAAATTATTTCAACAACTTCAATAATATTCAAAACAACAAGAAAAGGAAAGCCATGGCGGTTATTTGGGATGATAGTGATGATTCATCTTCAGATGAAGAAATTGAAGAAAAGAAAAGTGTTCATATATGCTTTATGACACAAGATGAAGTAAGTGACAATGAAGAACTTTTAGATGCTTTTAATGAATTATATGAAATTTTTTTGAGATTAAACGCTTCACATAATTTTCTTAAAGGAGAAAATAAAAGATTACTTGAAGAAATTTTAGATTTTAATTCATCTATAAATTCTAACTCTCAAGTAATTAATTTGAAAGAAGAAAATTATTTCTTGCTTAAAGAAAATCAATGTTTATCCAATGAGAACGTTTATCTAAAATCAGAATGTAATAATTTAAATATCCGCATTAATAGTTTAGATAAAGATATTTCTTCTATTAAATTAAAATATGATGATATATGTTTAAATGTTAGTAAATTCAATAAAGATAAAGAAAATCTTAATAAAATACTTTCTTTTCAAAAAGAATCTCAAAAGATAAAAGGTTTAGGATTTCAAGTTAATAGAAATATATCTAAGAAAACCATTTTTGTAAAATCTTTAGTAATATAAATGATGATATATGTAAAAAAAATTAAAATTCTTTTCTATTTGGGTGCCTAAAGAATTAACTTCATTACATAAAATTTTTTATATTTCTGATTATATTAAAAATGTTTGTTTATCAACTAACTATTTAGGCAAATCAAACTCTTCATGGGTTTGGTTTCCTAAAGGCTAATTTCATGGACCCAACGCAAATCAAACTCTTCATGGGTTTGGTTTCCTAAAGGCTAATTTCATGGACCCAACATAGCATGGGTACAAAATTTGTAAATATTTATAATTTCAGGTACCCAAGAAACATAGGTGGATTTTGGATAGCAGTTATTCCAAACATATGACTGGAAACATATAATTATTATCATCTTTTCAAAATAAGGATGGTGGTTCCATCACTTTTGGACATAACAACAAAGGAAAAGTTATTGGTATTAGAATTGTCGGTAATCCAAATAAACCTTTTATTGACAATGTTTTATTAGTTGATGGTCTTAAACATAATTTGCTTAGTATAAGTCAACTTTGTGATAAAGGTTTTAAAATTATTTTTGAAAAAGAATCTTGCTTGATTTATGACATAGATTTAATTACTATATTATTTAAAGGACATAGAAAAAATAATATATATGCATTATCTATGAATAACATTTCTAATGAACATTGTCTTATTACATCTTCTAATGATTCTATTTTATGGTATAAACGTTTTGGACATGTTAATTTTAAACATATTTCTAAATTTTCTAAAAATGATTCTGTAAAAGGTTTACCTAAGCTTTCTTATAAAGAAAATTTTTGTGATGCATGTCAACAAGGAAAAATGCATAAATCTTCTTTCAAATCTAAAAATGTAATTTCTACAAGTAGATCATTAGAATTAATTAATATTGATCTTTTTGGTCTTTTTAGAGTAGAATCTTTGAATGGTAGTAGATATGCTTTTGTTCTTGTTGATGATTATTCAAGATTTACATGAGTAATATTTTTTAAACATAAAAACAATGTTTTTAATGAGTTTTCTACATTTTGCAAAAGAATTCAAAATCAAAAATCACTTTCTATTATTTCTATTCGTAGTGACCATGGAGATGAATTTGAAAATGAATTATTTGCAAATTTTTGTGATAAACATGGTATTTCATATACTTTTTCTTTTCCTAGAGCAGCTCCACAAAATAGAGTTGTAGAAAAGAAAAATAGAACTTTACAAGAATGTGCTAGAACCATGTTATGTGATAGTAATTTACCAAAGTATTTTTGGGCAGAAGCTGTTTCAACAGCATGTTATGTTCTAAACAGAGTTTTATTAAGACCTATTTTAATGAAAACATCTTATAAATTATTTTATGATAGAATTCCTAAAGTCTCTTATTTTAAAGTTTTTGGTTGTAAATGTTTTATTTTAAACACAAAAGATAATTTAGATAAATTTGATTCTAAATCTGACGAAGGAATATCTATTGGATATTCTAACCATAGAAAAGCTTATAGAATATATAATAAAAGAACTTTAGTCATAGAAGAATTAATGCATGTTTCTTTAGATGAAATTTTTTCAAAAACACTAATTATTTCAAATAATGATGATGATTTAGTTGATATTATAAATGATACACCAATGATAGATGCTTCAAAAGATGATAATTTACAAAATAATCTACCAAAGAATTTCGTAGAAGTTAAAAATCATCCACATGATTTAATTATTGGTACTATTTCTAATAAAGTAACTACTAGATCTTATTTTAATTTAATTGCTCATACAACTTTTATTTCAACTATTGAACCTAAAAATATAAAAGAAACCTTACTTGATGATTTTTGGATAATTACTATGCAAGATAAACTTAACCAATTTGTAAGAAATAATGTTTGGGATCTTATACCTAGACCTCAAAATAAATTAATTATTGGAACAAAATGGATTTTTAGAAATAAATTAGATGAATCTGGTCAAGTTGTTAGAAACAAAGCAAGATTAGTTGCACAAGGTTATAATCAAGAAGAAGGTATTGATTATGATGAAACCTATGCACCAGTTGCTCGTTTAGAATCAATTAGAATTTTACTTGCATTTGCATGTTTTATGAATTTTAAACTATTTCAAATGGATGTTAAAAGTGCTTTTCTAAATGGTTTTATAAAAGAAGAAGTTTTTGTAGAACAACCTCCCAGTTTTGAACATGAAAGTTTTTCAAGCCATGTTTTTAAACTTAAGAAAGCCTTATATGGTCTTAAACAAGCACCTCGTGCTTGGTATGATAGATTAAAGAATTTTCTTTTAACTTCAGGTTTTGAAATTAGAAAGGTTGATTCAACATTATTTATTAAGAAAATAAATAAATATATATTATTAATTCAAATATATGTAGATGATATTATTTTTGGTTCTACTAATAATAATTTTTGTCAAGAATTTGCTAAGACTATGCAGGATGAATTTAAAATGAGTCATATGGGTGAACTCAATTTCTTCCTTGGACTTCAAATCAAACAATTAAAAGATGGAATATTCATCAATCAAAGCAAGTATGCTAATGAGTTACTTGCTTTGGAATGAAAAATACAACAAGCAAACCAACACCAATGAGTACTACTATATCACTTAACAAAGATGAAAATGGTAAGAATGTTGATCAAAAGCGAATGTTGATCAAAAGCTCTATCGAGGTATGATTGGATCACTTATTTACATTACTGCTAGTAGACCTGATATTATGTTTGGTGTATGTTTATGTGCTAGATCTCAATCTAATCCTAAAGAATCACACCTTAAAGCCGTGAAAAGAATTTTTAGATATCTTAAAGATACTACAAATTATGGGTTGTTTTATCCAAAGAATAGCACATTTGATTTATTATCTTATAGTGATGCTGATTTTACCGGATGCAAATCCGATAGAAAAAGTACAAGTGGAATATGTCATTTCTTAGGACATTCACTTGTATCTTGGTTTAGTAAAAAGAAAAATTCAGTATCATTATCAACGACTGAAGTAGAATATATTGCTGCAAGTCTAGCATGTGCTCAAGTATTATGGATGAAACAAACATTATCTGATTATGGTAAAAATTGTCCCATATCATCCATAATGTGTGACAATTCAAGTGTAATCAATTTATCTAAAAATCCTATTCAACATTCACGTACAAAACATTTTGATATTAGACATCATTTCTTACATGACCATGTGCTTAAAGGTGATATTTCATTAGAATTTATATCTACTGATAAACAAATAGCAGATATATTAACAAAACCCTTAAAAGAAGAAAATTATATTAAATTAAGAAGGGAATTAGGTATATGTTCAATTGAAGATTTAAATTAAAACAAATACATATGCATACATACTCTTAATAGTCAACCAATTTGAAATATAGTCGATTACATGCACAAGTATTGCATATAAGATGTTCTATAAATTACAGTGTAGTCGACTAATTTGACTTATAGTCGACTACTCTGAGTTAAAATCTGAAAATTAGCTTTCTAACGATTATAGTGTAGTAGACTACTTTTCTTAATAGTCGACTACTTAAACAGATTTTACATATTTATAGTTTACAAGCCTTTTGGATTTTTACAAATCAAACCCAAAACCCAACACCCGTTTCACTTAAGTAAAATTCATCTCAACCATATATTTTCAACTCTCTCAATCCTAGCCACATATTTAAGATCAAATATTCACCTTTCATTTGTTTTATAATTTAATCCTCACCATACAATTTTTTTTTTTGAAAAATTATAAAAACCTAAAACTACCCATTATCTTCATTTAGAAAAACTGATCCCTCTTCTTCCGCTCTTTAGAACCTATTGAATCCAAGTTAGGGCATCATCAGATTTTCGTTTTTCTTCTCAAAATCTTCATCAAATACATTGGTTTCTTCAGTATGACAGTTTCTGTAGTCGACTACATCCGGTAATAGTTGACTAATCCTAGGGTTTCATCTGTTTTAGTAATTTCTCAACTTGATCTTTCTTATCTTTTGGTATATTTCTGATTTATCATGTCTAGAGCTAAGAAAGCTAAGCAAGTTTATACTAATGTTAACGATGAAATCATCATATATTTAAAAAGTCCTGATTTACTTGAAGAATTTACAAAATATCCACATTTGAAGTTCTTCCAGGATGATTTGTGAAATTTGATGATTTTATCCCATGGAATTTTGGATCATATTTTGAAAATGTGGGGTTACTTGAATACTCTGCTGAAAATAGAAAACCCACATATCCTTTTCTGGTTCAATTGTTCTATACTAATATAGAACGTATAGAAACTATTAGTGGAACTGAAAAGCTTAGAACTCTTGTCAAAGGAGTAGAAATTGACTTGACTTCTAAGTCAATTGGAAAAAATTTTAACATTCCTTTCCGAGGAGTCTCTCTTAGGTCAATCAGAATGAATGATTCAGAATTGCTATCCAATCATATTTTTCTTCCTGGTTATAGTAAACCATTGAATAATTCAAATAAGCTACGTCCAATTCCTCGTTTCATTACCCGAATCTTAGCTTATAACCTGTTTCCAAAAACTGGAAGTTTCTATTTCATTTCCCTAGACTTAGCAAAAGCATTATATGCTATAATAGGGAATATCCAAGTTAATTGGGCTGAAGTTTATTTTGATAATCTTCTGACAATACCAAAAGTATTTGTTCCTTACAGTGCTTTTTTAACAAAAATCTTTGATAAATTTCATGTTGATATTGAGTCTGAAAATTCTGTCGTTCGTTCCATTGAATTCTTCTATTCTAATGCCCTAACTAGGATGAAGTTAACAAATTTTTAAATTCATGATCACAATTCTCAAGATGAACCTCAACCTCCTCAAGAACAAATTTCACAAGATATTCCACAATCCTCAACTCAAGCAGGCCCTTCATCTAGTCAATAACCCCCACAAATGCACTCAGAACCCTCTTGCTTCTCGGATGTGCAATATAACATCTTGTCTGCACACATCCTTGAGTTAGAGACTGGTCAGCAAGCTCTTTATTCCTAGAATAGTTACATCATCAGTAATCAGGAGGAGTTAATGAAAAAATTTGATAATTTGGATATGAAGCTAAATGCATATTTCCAAGGAAATCAACCTCCTCCAGGACCTTCATCTTAGAAGACTATGAATGCATCATTTAGTATTTGGATGAACTTTATGTTTGTTATCAAAAAAATTATGTGTTATGTTGGTTGTTTAAGTTTGAATGTCACAAACTATGTCGTAGTTATTTGTTTTTTTTAAACATGTGTAAGTTGATATTATGTTGCTTTAACTTTTATGTGACTGAATTTTATGTTGCTTTTATGGTGAATGGATAGTTAATTCAAGTTCTATATATATTTTAAACAGATTATGGTGATGAACATTGTGGAACTATTGGTTTTTATATGAAGTCTTTGCCTACCTATTTGGATGAGTGAGGTTATGGACTATGTTCATAATCTGGATGATCTGTTTGAAGTACTAGCTCATGAAGAGGAAATTATGATATATTTAGGATAGATATGTGTTTTGTTTTGTTAATGACAAAGGGGGAGAATGTTTTCAGAATTTATGTTTTATAGACTCAAAATTATGAATTATAGACTCTAATATGCTTTTATGCAGGGGGGAGTAAGTATATTTGTTTATTAATGTTTTATTTTTTAAATATACTTACATATGCATAAATTGTTTGTCATCATCAAAAAGGAGGAGAATGTTGGATATTATATCCCCATGATATAATTTTGATGATAACAATTTATTCATAATGTGAATCACTATGTGTGTTATACAAATGCACTAACATTTAAATGCAATTTTCAACATCAAATATGAACAAGTGCAAGATGAGTTCAAGGCATTATGAAGTAAAGAAGATGAAGAACAAATACATCAATGTAATTTTTACATTTTTCTTTACTTAAAAATTTTGTACAAGCCTTGATCACTCACACACACACACATAGAAATTAGAACACACTAACACAGGCTTAGTGTGTTGGTTAACAATAGAAATCCCCTATGTTAACCATTAGAGTATTTAGTTAATCATTGAGTCTAAAAGTATTTCATACATAACATTTTTTTACCCTTAGTAGTTGACAAATTAGAATAGTAGTCGACTATTGAAGTCTGAGTTCAAAATATAAGTTTCTGTAAAACTACAGAGTAGTCGACTACTAAGGATTATAGTCGATTACTCAGCTTTGAATTTTGATTTACAAAACTTCTATTTTACAGAGTAGTCGACTACAAGCAATAATAGTCAACTACTGAGCTTTGAAATTTATTTTACAGAACGTTTGTTTTACAGTATAGTCGACTACTAACAATTATAGTCGACTACTGATATTTGATTTTTGTTTTCCAGACTTTCTGTAATACAGAGTAGTCGACTACTAAGAAGAATAGTCGACTACTAAGTTTCAGTTTCTAAATTCCAGACTTTCTGTATTACAAAGTAGTCGACTACTATGCACTATAGTCGACTACTAATGCAGTTCTGAACGTTAATGTTTGAATCATTGACAATTTATAGCCGTTTTTAAATGTTTTTAAAGTTTAAAAACTTGTCTTTTCAAGGGCTATAAAAAGGTTATATGTTCAGAAAAATGGCACATTATTATATACATATAATCTTCAATCTTTGTGCATTGTTTAAAAGTTAAAAACATTCAGATTTTGCTAAGTATTGAGAAAAAGATTATTTCTGAAATTACCTTTTATCCTCATTCAAAATACAAATTATTTAGGCAATTTTTAGAGGATAAAATTATTCCTAAGCCACTGCTACACAATACTACAAATCAAGGCTTATAGGAATTGAGTTGTTTGATTAAAGGAAAGGTCTCTTTGTTTGAGAGAGGTTGATCTCTTGGTTTAGAGATTGGTATGCAATTGGCAAAGTATTATCAATTGGTGTTGCAATTTGTAGGGATTTGTAAATGGATCAGGTTTGGTTTTAATTTTGTACTTGATTCAAAATTATAGTGGAAATCTCAAGCGGGATTTGCTTGGGGACTAGATGTACACCAGATTGGTGGAACTAGTATAAAAACTCTTATTTGTGACTATGATTTTCTAAGATTGTTGCCATTCTTTCTTTGCAATTTATAATCTACTTTGCATAATTTATAAAAGAACACTATTCACCCCCCCTTCCTTTAGTGTTCTAGTGTATCTATTTCAGATCCTACAATATTCATATGTTTCATATTTATCACATTTTGGGAAAATATATGTTTGTGGATTAAATACTAGAATATTTCAATCTTTTGTCAATGTCTATAAAATCCATTCAAAAGATTTCAATTTTTGGTTTAAGTCAAAAGTCAAAAATCAAGTGTTTTATATACACACGTATTTATGAGTTTTTGCAAAACAAAGAGATTTCACAAACAAAAAATGATATTTCAAAAATTTCTTTTGTAACATGTTCATTTTCATGTTTAAAAATATTTCCCAAAATTTTATATTTTTTGAAATTTGTTTGATATTTTTAAACAAGGTTTAAAGTAAATGTTTACTGTTCATATCAGGTCCTTTGCACGTGTTAAGTCGACTTGCTACATTACCATGTCGACTTATAAAGTGTTGCACAAATGGTGTTTTTAATCTGCTGAGTCGACTCATAATATAACAAGTCAACTTATACTATATAAGTCTCATACCCGTTATAAGTCGACTTACAATAGATCCATTACACAGTAACAATTATTTTCCAGATTTTGTTGTTTTTGATGTTTTGTTGGTTTTTGCTAGGTTCTTAGGCTTGGCTCTTGTAACCTATATATACCCCTTTGCCTTAAACATTCCAACTACTCAAGAAAGTTTTAAACAGGTTTTACAAGTGTTTTAAGGGTGTTTTGAGTTTGTTTTTCAAGTGTTTATGTGAAATGGTTTTCACAAGAGGAAGAGGAGATTATTCCTTCTTGTTTGGGCTTCATTTTCTCATCTCCATCACTCTTATTAAAGAGAAGTTTTTGCTATGCAATTCTAGCTTTATATAGTTATTTGTTGTTTATCAATTTTATTAAGCTAGTTTTTATATTTAGTTTGCATTTCATTATACTCATTGTTTACATACATATCCCTTGAGCTTTAATATTCTCACATTGAGTATAATTTGGGTTAGGGTGAGTGTATCATTGAGAGTGAGCTTACATTGAGTTCTCATCCATTGTAGAGAACAAACAATTGTACTTGAGCTTATTTATGAGATCACATTATAATACATAAGTACACCAAGAGGAGTGTGTGGTGAGAGACAGGGTCGATTCTAAGAGGAGTGGCATCGGTAGTAAAGCCTAGGGAGAGGTTGTAAATCCGAGCACTTGAGAAAGTCGACATGGGCTAGGCCAACACTTAGAGGGTGTATTGTGTGATTGCAATTGTATGAGTTGTGAAAGTTTTTGGTTAGCTAGAAAATTAATTGTGTGAGTTATAAACGTTTTCAGTGAACATTGAAAACCTATAGTGTTAGTGGAGATTCTCCTCGAGAGTGAGGAGCGGAGACGTAGGTCTAGGGTGACCGAACTCTGTGATCATATTGTGTGTTTGAGTTTGTTATTTGCGCTCTATCTCATTTGCATATTGTGTCCATGTTTATATTGCCCTTGGTTTAATTGCATATCATTGCTCTATCTTGTATATCATATTTGATAGGATATTGTAATAAGTTTTTATTTAGCATTAATATCAAATTAGATTATCATATACCCTATTTACCCTCCTAGGGTAATTTTATTTGGTATCAAAGCAATTTTATTTGGTATCAGAGTTTGGTACTCTTTGATTTTTAGCTTAATCACCTAAAGTCAAAGATCCTCGCTTTGTATTATTGCTAATCTAGTTTTGTGATTTTTATTTATTGCTTACATTTATACCATGGATATGCATGGTGCACCTAGTTTAGGCTATGATATTAATGTTACTCCTAAATTTAATGCTTTCCCCTATGCTCAATGGTGCTTTAGATTTAAAATTTTTGTTAGATCTAAAAATATTGATTTGTGAGAAGTCATTGATCATGCTGTAAGACCCCGTAGATTTTTGAGTATGTATATGTACATCAGTAATGAGGTTGAGTGTGCAAGATTTCGAATCATATGCAGCAGAGTCATAGTATGCAGTTCTAGTCCATGAGTCGACCCATGATTGTCATGAGTCGAATCCCGAAATCGAGTCCTGTTGTCATTTAGTCTCTGCTGAGTCGACTCATTATATCATGAGTCGACCCATGAGTCATGAGTCGACCCATGACTATTACGAGTCGACTCATCGGGGTTTTTCCTGGTTTTTTGGGTCGGGTTTGTTTGGGTTTCGGGTCGGGTTTTATCCACTCATATATATTTTCTCTCTACCCGAAAACACTCTATTTAATCAGAAAACCCTAGAGAAACCCTAGCCTCTTCTCCCCCTCTAAACCCTAGCTCGTTTTTGGGATTTCTTGGGCGATTTTTGGGGATTTTCAGCGGCTTTTCGTGGATTGCAGCGAAGGGGATTGTTCATCATCACTTTTGAGGCGAGTAACATCTCGCCCAATCCTTCTCCTATGTTTTTAATAGTTTACAAATATTTTTCATGAGTTTTATTGAGCCTAAGACTTATTTTCAAGTATAAATCAATGTTCTTGTTAGGGTGAATGCTAGAAATCATGTGTTTCAAATTTTAAATCCTCACCAACGCGTTTTGAAGAAAACCCAGATCTGGAAATATTTTTAAGAAATAAGAATATGAGTTTTCTTTTTGACTAAATGCTTTATTTCATGTTTAGGAGTTAAAAGTTAGATCTAACATGCTAGTATCGTTTCTCATGTTATATACATGAATTTTATCACTACCTCATAGTCTAGAATTGATAGTTATGGAGGTAAAGATCAGTATGTTGGGAGTATGGGACGAGATGGACGAGCTGCAGTTGTGAAATTTCCAGTTTTCAGCCCGTGAGTCGACTTATGACTCATCATGAGTCGACTCATCAGGTTGAGTCGACCCATGACTGTCATGAGTCGACTCATGAAGCCCTTTCCTGCTATTATTTGTGTTCTGCTGAGTCGACTCATATTGAGCACGAGTCGACTCATCGCAGTATTTTCTATCTGTTTTCGGTCCATGCGTTGGACAACGGTTATTTTCAGTTCATGAGTTGGACGTTTACTTCATGCAGTCTATGGGTTGGACGTTTAATTTATATAGTCTATGTTTTGGACACTTAATCGTTTTCTGACATGTCACTCATGTGAGTTTGACATGACACTTATGTAGATTTTGACATGATATTCATGTAAGTAATAACATGATACTCATGTGGGCTATGTCACAACACTGTTTTCATGCTCTGGTGTTCGTCGTATTTCTTTTATTATTATTACTGCACTAGAACCTTGGGTTTGGTATTTAGGAGTTTACAATTTGAGATGTAAGGTATATACATGAGGGTTTCCTTGTTTGGATTATTTCGCTCGACGTACCTATGCTCGTGTTGTATTTTCCTAAGTACCAAAACCCATTGTTGTTAGGATAAATGATTTATATTATTGTGTATTAACTATATTTTCTTATGCAACAAGCCCTATCCCTTGGGGTTGGTTGTGATTTTGCTCGCTAGCGCTTTGACGCTCGTTGTCCCTCCCCCTTTCAGGTAACGAGCCAGGAGCCCGGAGAGTCGCAGGTTGAGGACGACCCTTACTAGTGTCTACTATCCTCTTTTTAGATGTATTTATTTTTGTACTCCACTTGAGACATTTTAGACTTGAGAGGTTTATGTTCTAGAGTTATAAAGGATGTTTGCCTTATTTCTTGTATCAGACATTATGTACTTTGAGACATGTTGAGTTCTCCAGATCTTTATTATTCATTTCAGACTTTGACTGTGTACTTCAGCTTATTTTTGACTTATGAGATGTATTTATTTGAGTCCTATCATTCCATTAAGCAATTGTTGTATAATCTTTTACTTGCTTTGTACTACACCTGTTTTTGATTCCACTAGAGAGATAGTAATTATGATGGTGAAACATGTTATTGCACGGTGTGGTGCATGGCAGATTTGACATCTCTGGTTTCACCTAGGACTGCAGCCTTGTGTGAACCCAGGGACGTCACAGTTGGTATCAGAGCTCTAGTTCCAGTATCCTTAGGATCATCCTGTGTCGAGTCGTGGAGCTAGGTTAGAGTTTCTTAGGGTTCATGTATAGAGTTCGCTAAGGATTTCTTAGTATGAGTGAGGACGGTATATGCGTATATCTCAAATTTTGAGAATATTTTTTTTTATATGACAACTATTTTTGTTTAAAGTATATGTGTGAATACTATATGGTGTGAAAATCGTATTGTGATACATTATGTATGTATATATGTCTATTTTGACTCATGAACTTTCATTTTCTTATTATAAGAGAGAAATGGAAGGATGTGGCAGACCCCGTACTCACAGAGCCACTCAGGCAGAGCCACAGCAGGCTCCACCCGAGCAGGAGCAGGCACCACCTGAGCCGCAGCAGGCTCCCCAGTACCTCATTGATCTCATGGCTCCCATCGTAGCTAGGATGGCAGCAATCGAGGAGCTTATGGCGAGTCATATCGTGCCACCGACACCACCACCACCACCTCCAGTAGTTCCACCACAGGGGATACCAGCCGTCCCAATCAAAGGGAGAGACCCAGAGGTAGCACCTGCAATTATTCCACCAACGGTACCGGATAGAGCCACGGAACAGGAAGCTTGGCTTCGCTTGGTAGAGAGGTACCAGAAGATGAGAGCACCGGAGTTCCAGGGCTCTTCAGACCCACTTGTAGCCCACAAGTGGAAGGAGGATGTGAGTAATGTCTTGGATATACTCAATGTAGACACAGTTCTGAAGCAAAGACTGGCATCATATAGTTTAAATGGGGATGCCGGGAGATGGTACCGATTCTAGTTTCCAGTAGAGCAGCGGATGATCCTCACTTGGGAGGATTTTGTTTACTTCTTTGATGCGCAGTATGTTTCTTCCACAGCACGGAATGGGAAAGAATTCGAGTTGTCCCGTTTGACTCAGGGGGACATGTCAGTTGCAGAGTTTGAAGCAAGTTCATGGAGTTGCTGCATTTCACGGGGATGTGGCAGACAGGAGAGCGTCAGGCTCAGATGTTCCTAGCAGGCTTCGCCCTAATCTTCACTGATACCTCGTCTCGAGGAAGTTCTATTCAGTCCGGGAGGTAGCTGAGGCCGCCACCTCACAGGAGAATGAGACGGCTATGTTTCAGAAGGACAAGGAGGGAAAGACTAAGACAGGACAGATTAGAGACAAGGGGAAAAACAAGAGGCCATTGTCAGGACAGCAGCAGCAGTAGCAGGGTCCTCATAAGAGGGGACCTCAGCAGGATCATAGGTCACATCATCAGCGCAAGTTTCAGGGGGTATGCTTTAACTGTCGCAAGGTGGGACACAAGGCATCAGAGTGTCATAGTGCACCAGCAGGAGCTCAGCCGGGCAGGGGTCCGAACCAGCAGCAGCCGCGATAGCAGGGCCGAGGTCAGGGTCAGCAGGTCAGGCTTGAGGCACCACCAGCAGCGCAGAGGCCAGAGGGGTAGGTTCGAGCAGTCCAGGACACCCCCAGGGGCAGATTGTCCCGTATTTTCCAGCACCAGCGGTAGATCAGTCTTCAACACCAGGCAGAGTGTATGCAGTGGTTCCTCGTGATCATGGTGCCAGCGGTGCAGTTGTGGAGGGTACGTTCCTCGTGAATTCCTTTCCCGCCCGTATTCTTTTTGATTCAGGAGCTTTGACTTTTTTGCGAAGACAGTCAGATTGCGAACGTCCGATGGGTCCGAGATGATTGTGGCCACTTCTCAGGGCAATCGCTTTGCGGAGTCGTTTCTGGCGTTCATCGATGAGGTGATGCGACGGGATCAGAGTTCTGATTTGTTGGAGACTAGAGTTGTCTCGGATTATCAGGATGTCTTTCAGGACATACCTGGGTTACCTCCTGTGAGAGAGGTTGAGTTTTGTATTGAGTTGCAGCTAGGCACAACCCCGATATCCCGCGCACCCTATCGCATGGCACCAGCTGAGATGAGGGAGCTTCAGACCCAGTTGGACGAGTTGTTAGCTCAGGGTTTTATTCGTCGGAGTCATTCTCCGTGGGGCACGCCGGTCCTCTTCGTGAAGAAGAAGGACGGCAGTATGAGATTGTGTATAGATTATCGGGAGTTGAACAAGGTCACTATCCGGAATAGGTATCTACTACCTAGGATTGATGACTTGTTCGACCAGTTGCAGGGAACGTAGTTCTTCTCGAAGATTGATCATCGTTCTGGTTATCATCAGTTGCGGGTTCGGGAGATGGATATCCCCAAGACCGCTTTCCTCACGCGCTATGGATCTTTCGAGTTCTTGGTCATGCCATTTGGGTTGACCAATGCACCCGCGGTCTTCATGGACTTGATGAACCGAGTTTTTCGTCCATTCTTAGATCTTTGGGTTGACCAATGCACCCGCGGTCTTCATGGACTTGATGAACCGAGTTTTTCGTCCATTCTTAGATCAGTTCGTGATTGTTTTCATCAACGACATCCTTATTTATTCGAGATCGGAGGCAGATCATGAGCGGCATCTCCAATTAGCTTTACAGACCCTACGGGAGCACCAGTTATACGCCAAGTTCAGCAAGTGTGAGTTTTGGCTTTCAGAGGTCAGGTTTCTCGGCCACATCATCAGCAGAGAGGGCATATCAGTAGACCCAGCTAAGGTTTCAACAGTGCTTGATTGGGAACCGCCAAAGACGGTGATGGAGATTCGTAGCTATTTGGGTTTAGCAGGTTACTACAGGAAGTTCATCCAGGACTTCTCGAAGATTTCGACGCCACTTACACGCCTTACGAAAAAGGGTGTATAGTTTATTTGGAGCACAGGGTGCCAGGAGGCCTTTGATATATTAAAGGCTAAGTTGACCACAACACCAGTTTTGACTATTCCAAGCAGCGACAGGACATTCGTCATCTACACAGATGCATCTTTGGCAGGATTGGAAGGCGTTCTTATGCAGACTCAGAGAGTAGTTGCTTACATATCACGGCAGTTGAGAGTGCATGAGCAGAACTATCCTACTCATGACTTGGAGTTAGCAGCAGTGGTTTTCACACTGAAGTCATGGAGGCACTACTTGTATGGAGTGCAGTTCGAGCTGTTCACAGACCACCAGAGTCTGAAATATCTTTTCTCTCAGAAGGAACTCAACCAGAGGTCGCGATTCAGTACCACCCGGGGAAGGCGAACGTCGTAGCAGATGCTTTGAGTAGGAAGCGTCGACATCAAATTGCGGCTTTGAGGTGCTCATTGCACAAAGATCTCCTCACTCTTAGCCAGTTTGATTTTAGATCTGAGTTTGGTGGCACTAGTGCATTTTTAGGAGCTATATCAGCGCAACCAACTTGGAGCGACAGAGTTGTTAGAGCTCAGTTGGAGGATTCTTGGATTCAAATCCGCAAGGAGGAGATTTCCAAAGAGCCTAAGGCCGATTAGACCATTGGAGCAGATGGAGGACTACGGATGAAGGGTAGATTGGTTATACCAGCCAGTGCAGAGCTAAAGAGGGAGTTGTTTGATGAGGCACACCGTACTCGGTATACAGTACATCTAGGGACTACCAAGATGTACAAGGATCTGAAGAGGAACTTTTGGTGGAGTGGCATGCGAAGAGAGATTTCAGAGTATGTGGCCAAGTGTTTTACTTGTCAGCAGGTAAAGGCGGAGCATCAGAGACCGACAGGGACACTTCATCCGTTGCCTATTCCAGAGTGGAAGTGGGCGGACATTTCTATGGACTTTATTGTAGGGTTGCCCAAGTCGAAGAAGGGGAATGATTCAATTTGGGTCATTGTGGACCAGTTGACAAAGTCAGCACATTTTATCCCAGTGAGGACTACTTATACAGCTGAGGCGTATACGAGGATCTTCATTCGAGAGATAGTTCGACTTCACGGAGTTCCAGACACGATCATGTCAGGTCGAGGATCAGTATTCACTTCACATTTTTGGAGGAGTTTCCAGGACTCATTTGGCAGCAGGCTATCTTATAGTAGTGTATTCCACCCACAGACAGATGGTCAGACAGAGAGGGTGAATCAGGTGTTGGAAGACATGTTGCGGGCATGTGTCATTGACTTTCAAGGCAGCTGGGAGGATCACATTCCATTGATAGAGTTCGCTTATAACAACAGTTATCAAGCGACGATCGGTATGGCTCCGTATGAGGCATTGTACGGGAGACCCTGTAGATCACCGATATGTTGGGCAGAGCCGGAGGATAGCTTGATGCTTGGACCAGAGCTTGTGAGGCAGACTACTGAGGAGGTAGCATTGATCAGGGAGCGGATTTTAGCCGCTCAGAGTCGGCAGAAGAGTTATGCAGATAAGAGGCAAAGACCCCTAGAGTTTTAGATTGGGGATTTGATTATGCTGAAGGTATCGCCTATGAAAGGCGTGCAGTGATTCGGGAGGTGAGGGAAGCTTGCCCTGAGATATATTAGACCTTTCCGGATTTTGGAGCGGATTGGAGCTGTGTCATACAGACTAGATCTTCCAGCTTCTATGTCTAGTATACACAATGTATTCCATGTTTCTATGCTCAAGAAACACTTGCATGATGAGGAGCAGCAGCGGGTGTTGGATGCACCGGAGATTGAGCTTCGAGATGATTTAACTACTATTGAGATCCCAATGTCTATACTTGCTAAGGAAGACAAGAAACTCAGGAACAAGGTGATTCTATTGGTGAAAGTTCAATGGAACAGAAGTGGAGTTGAGGAAGCTTCATGGGAGCGCGAGGAGGACATGCGACGCGACTACCCACACTTGTTCGAGCAGGTAAAAACTAATTAAAGTATTTATGATATGACTTATTACTTGAATATTTATATCTACATATATATATTGATACTTATATTTAACACTAGAATGCGAGTATTCTTACTTAATTCTTAATCTTTCGGAACACATGGTATATACATGGGGGGGTTCCTTGTTTGGATTTTTCGCTCGACATACTAGTTCCGTTAGATTTGGGGTTAAGTAAGAATATTATCATTTTAGATCATTAAGTATTAATGTCACTATGTGCTAACTAGCATTCATCATTGTGAAATGTATATGTGTGTGGGTTAGATTAGACCCTTGTCATGTTTTTCAAGTATCTTTATGAGTTAGATGTGATTTCCTGAATTTTGAGGACAAAATTCTTTTACGGGGGGAAGAATGTAAGACCCCGTAGATTTTTGAGTATGTATATGTACATCAGTAATGAGGTTGAGTGTGGTAGATTTTTGAGTATGTATATGTACATCAGTAATGAGGTTGAGTGTGCAAGATTTCGAATCATATGCAGCAGAGTCATAGTATGCAGTTTGAGGTTGAGTGTGCAAGATTTCGAATCATATGCAGCAGAGTCATAGTATGCAGTTTCTAGTCCATGAGTTGACCCATGATTGTCATGAGTCGACTCACGAAATCGAGTCATGTTATCATTTAGTCTCTGCTGAGTCGACTCATTATATCATGAGTCAACCCATGAGTCATGAGTCGACCCATGACTGTTACGAGTCGACTCATCGGGGTTTTTCCTGGTTTTCTGGGTCGGGTTTGTTTGGGTTTCGGGTCGGGTTTTATCCACTCATATATATTTTCTCTCTACCCGAAAACACTCTTTTTGTTCAGAAAACCCTAGAGAAACCCTAGCCTCTTCTCCCCCTCTAAACCCTTGCTCGTTTTTGGGATTTCTTGGGCGATTTATGGGGATTTTCAGCGGCTTTTCGTGGATTGCAGCGAAGGGGATTGTTCATCATCACTTTTGAGGCGAGTAACATCTCGCCCAATCCTTCTCCCATGTTTTTAATAGTTTACAAATGTTTTTCATGAGTTTTATTGAAGCCTAAGACATATTTTCAAGTATAAATCAATGTTCTTATTAGGGTGAATGCTAGAAATCATGCGTTTCAGATTTGAAATCCTCACCAACGAGTTTTTGATAAAAACCCAGATCTGGAAATTTATTTAAGAATGACAAATATGAGTTTTTATTTTGATTAAATGCTTTCACTCATGTTTAGGAGTTAAAAGTTAGGTCTAACATGCTAATGTTCGTTTCTCATGCTATATATGAATTTATCACTGCCTCATAGTCTAGAATTGATAGTGATGGAGGTGAAGATCAGTATAAAGGGAGTACGGAATGAGATGGACGAGCTGCAGTTGTGAAACATCCAGTTTTTAGCCCGTGAGTCGACTCATGACTCAACTGAGCTTTTGTTGAACATGAGTAGTTGCCTTGTTTATCGGATATTAAATTGTAGTATTCATATATGAGATGACTTTTCTGACACAAGCTTAGATCTGTACAGCGAGGCATGCACAAGAGTAGAATATGTATACCTTTACTTCTTGTATTTCATGGTTTATATATTTAGTCCTCGTGTTGGACTATAATCCATTAAAGTCCTCGTGTTGGACTATAATCCCTTAAAGTCCTCGTGTTGGACTATAATCCATTAAAGTCCTCGTGTTGGACTATAATCCATTACAGTCTTATATTGGATAATTGCTAAACCTTGAGTATGTTTCTTAACCGAGATTGGAACACGACATATTATATGAAGCTGGGACATGATAGCTACCTAGGCTGGACATGACATTTATTGTAGCTTTGACATGTTTAAATTGTATCGGTAGAGATGGGTTTGTATTCTTTTTTTTTTGTTTCTTGTGTTTAACCTCGGGTTTAGTATTTAGGGATTGCCAGGAGCCCGGAGAATCGCAGGTTGATGGCGATGTACTTTAGCTTCAGCCGTCTATTTAGTTATATTTCCTTTTGAGCTCCACTGTAGATTTTTATATAGACATGTGAGAATCTTATTCTAGAAGTTGTAAAGGCTGTGTGCCTTATTTCCTCTTGTCAGACATTATGTATTTGAGACTTATTGAGAACTCCAGTTCATATATTTCAGACATTTACTTGTATTCCAGTATTTTAGAATGTCAAAATATTAATTTGATCTCTATTACTTCATCAGTTAATTCTTGTATAATCTTTTACTTGCTTTGTACTACACCTGTTTTTGATTCCATTAGAGATATAGTAATTGTGATGGTGAAACATGTTATTGCACGGTGTGGTGCATGGCAGGTTTGACATCTCTGGTTTTACCTCGGACTGCAGCCTTGTGTGAACCCAGGGGCGTCACACATGCTTATATTGTGCTCACTTTGGAGAAATCCAAGTGACGCAATTATGATAAGATGTTTACTTTGAACAAGTTAGTGTTAGAATTTATGCTAAATGCTTTTGATTCATTCACTCCTAACAAGCTTGCTCATTTTGATAGTGCTTACAAATTATGGACATTTATAGAAGCACATCAAGGTAACTTGGAGGATATTCAACACGCTTTGATGGAATCCACTTCAAGTAAGGATGAAGCATCATCATCATGCATATGGTCACTAGGCAATAGCCCTAGTGTGTATTCGATTCGGAATCCAAAAGTGAATTATCTATTAATGAACTCGCAAGTGCATATGATAGATTAATGCATGCCTACACAAAGTTGTATAAAAATTTTATTGATTTAAAAAGCAAGTATGTTATTTTGAAATCCGATCATGAAAAGATAGAATCCAAATTTGATATTATTATTAAAGAAAATGAGTCTTTTAAAGATAATAATGATAAATTGAAATTGGATAAAGCTAGCTTGTCTCATGACAAGAATAATGCCGTGTTAGAAGTAGAGACTATTAGAAATGAATTTACATCATTTAAAAATGATCATGTTTGCTCTACTTTCTTTGTTAATGATACTATGTAAAATGATGAGTTGAATAACATTAAAAACCACATTTTCATCTTTAGACTCAACTCTAGTTACATGCATTGACAAAAATAAGAAACGTATGGATATGTGTGCTAAGGCATGTACTACAACTCCTAAACCCCTATACTATGCACACATGTATAGCAAAATTTATAAGTTCTCTATTTGCGACCGTAAATGCCATTTAGCTAAAATTTTGCTATGATGTACACAAACCTAAGAATGCTTATGCTCCTTGAGCATCTCATAAAATTTCATCATGTCATACACATTCACATACACCAAATAGTCATCATAAGTATGTTAATGTGTATAAATATAATTTTTGTGGTTGAGTTGGTCAGTTAAAAAAGTTTTGTTTTGATTAGTGAAAAGTTTCTAAATCGTAAAATATTTCAAAAAGACCAACCTTGTTTCAAAATGTTTCTCATTTGCAAAATAATTTTAAAAGACCATCATTATTTATAAATATTCCCCATGCACACTCATATTGTCATTATAAACAAATGCTCCGTTCCATTGCACTTATTACAATCAGAAGGGTCATCTGAGTAATTATTGTTATGATCGGACTAGTGCACTAAATGCGTCCAAATTGGATCATAACCCTAGGGCTTTGAGCTTTATTGACAGGGATCATGTTCCTAAACTCTTTGGTACTAAGAGTAAATGGGTACCTAAGTATGTTTGATTTCAAAACACATTTTAGCATTTTCGTTTTCATTTCTTATTTTCAGAAAACGTGTTTTGAAATTTTTTGAAACTAAAAACAAATTTCTTTAGTCAATATTTTTATTTTCATTTTTATTGGCTTTGATTTTAATGAGAGGTTTGTGTTTGAGCAACCCCCGGATTTATTGGGTATTTATTTCCAAATTATATTTACCGGATGCTAAAAGTTTATATGGGTTGAAACAAGTTCCAAGAGCTTTATATGGTTGCCTCTCTTGTTTTTGTTGTTGGATATGTCAAATATTGATTTTATTTGTTTTATCCTAAGCATACTCTTTTTGATCTTAGTGGTTAAAATATATAAATATTTTGACATTACTAGTTGCTTAATCACTTGTTCTTCAAAAATGATGATTTATAGATTAAGCACGTTTTGATGTTATTATGGTTTAGATTATAGTTTAGATCATGATTTATGATTTTATTTGATTGTTTTGATTTTCATTTGAACTTTCATGATTGTCATGATTTTCATGATTCTCATGACTTGTTTTTATTTGAAAATATCCTTCATGATTTATGTTTAATGATTTGTGAACTTGTGGATATATTGATCAAACATTTAAATTTTTTGATTTTTGAATATTTCATTTTCATCTTTGGAATTTTTTTATTTTGTGTTTAAGATCCTTGTAATACTTTATCTTAATGATACATATATAAGTGTTAACTTGGTATCTTTTGTATGTGAGTTGATATTAGTGCGTCTTTATGTATATGTTTTTACTCACATATCTCACATATGAATGCCTTAGTATTTCATCTCATACATTCTATGTGGCATTTTGATAGGGGGAGCTTTTTTCCTATATTTGTTTTATACTCACTCATGCTTATTTGTAGGGGAGCTTAACGCTCTCTTTCTCTCTTGTTGTTTTCCCCATTTTGATGTTGACAAAGGAGGAGAAACAAATCAATTTTGAGTATATCATTCTAATAGTTTTATGCATGAGGATTATAATTTGTATATTCATTTAGTATCATGCATATTTTATATTCTTTGTATAGATTGTTTGTTATCATCAAAAAGTGGGAGATTATTAGGTCTTATGTTTATGAGCTTACTATCTAATATAGTTTTGATGATTAACAAACAATTCCTAACAATGATTGTCGAGTATTTATATTTGATTGTTAGGTATTCTACACAAGGATCCTCTGTTGGAGGTTGGATGGACTTGCGCCTACACGATCATATCCATTGGAGGATGGAAGGAATTCGGAATGAAGATTTTTTCAATTCAAAGTCAAATTTAAGATCAAGCTTCATCCGTAACCAAGACGAGCTAATTGAAGATCGTCAAGCTTGGGTACATTAGTTTAGGTATTTTATATTATGTGTGTTAATACTTAAAGCTCAAATCATATACATACATTTTCTTATTTTATCGTTTTTTGATTTATCACAACCACAAGTTTTTAGCAAACAAATAGATATATTTATATACATACATATTTGTTTTATATACATCTATTAATGTGGATAAGTTGTTTTTGGTTTAGCCATATAAATATGAAACAAATAAGATATATTCATACATATTCATATGTTTCATATTTATCACATTTTGGGAAAATAACATGTTTGTAGATTAAAGACTAGAATATACTATTTTACATCTTTTGTCAATGTCTATAAAATCCATTCAAAAGATTTTAAATTTTGGTTTAAGTCAAAAGTCAAAAATCAAGTGTTTTATATACACACGTATTTGTGAGTTTTTGCAAAACAAAGAGATTTCACAAATGGGAAATGATATTTTAAAAATTTCTTTTGTAACATGTTCACTTTCATGTTTATAAACATTTTTCAAAATTTTACATTTTTTAGAATTTATTTGATATTTTTAAATAAGGTTTAAAGTTGATGTTTGTTGTTCATATCAGGTTATGTGCATGTTTTAAAACGACTTGCTACAGTACCAAGTCGACTTATAAAGTAATGCACAGATGGTGTTTTTAATCTGCTGAGGTGACTCATAATATAACAAGTCGACTTATACTATATAAGTTGACTCATACTTGTCATAAGTCAACTTACAATATAGTCGTTGCACAGTAACGGCTATTTTTCCAGATTTTGTTGTTTTTAATGTTTTTGTTGGTTTTTACTAGGTTCTTGGACTTGGCTCTTGTAACCTATATATAACCCTTTACCTTAAACACTCTAACTACTCAAGAAAGTTTTAAACAAGTTTTACAAGTATTTTAAGGGTGTTTTGAGTTTTTTTGAGTTTGTTTTTCAAGTGTTTATGTGAAGTAGTTTTTACAAGAGGAAGAGGAGATTATTCATTCTTGTTTGGGCTTCATTTTCTCATCTCCATCACTCTTGTTAAAGAGAAATTTTTGCTACTCAATTCTAGATTTATATATTTATTTGTTGATTATCAATTTTATTAAGCTAGTTTTTGTATTGAGTTTGCATTTCATTATACTCATTGTTTACACAAACATCCCTTGAGCTTTAGTATTCTCACATTGAGTATAATTTGGGTTTTGGTGAGTGTATCATTGAGAGTGAATTTACATTGAGTTCTCGTCCATTGTAGAGAACAAACAATTGTACTTGAGCTTATTTTTGATATCACATTGTAATACATAAGTACACCGAGAGGAGTGTGTGGTAAAAGACGGGGTCGATTCTAAGAGGAGTGGCATCGGTAGTAAAGCCTAGATAGAGGTTGTAAATCCGAGCACTTGAGGAAGTCAACACGGGCTAGGTTAACACTTAGAGGGTGTATTGTTTGATTACAATTGTGTAAGTTATGAAAGTTTACAGTTAGCTAGAAAACTGATTGTGTGAGTTGTAAACATTTTTGGTGAACATTAAAAACCGGTTGTGTTAGTGGAGATTCTCCTCGAGAGTGAGGAATGGAGACGTAGGTCGAGGGTGACCGAACTCCGTGATCATATTGTGTGTTTGCGTTTGTTATTTTCGTTCTATCTCATTTGCATATTGTGTCCATGTTTATATCGCCATTGGTTTAATTGCATATCCTTGCTCATATAGCTTGTTGTATATCATATTTGCTAGTATATTGATAATAAGTTTTTATTTGGCATTATTATCGGATTAGATTAGCATATACCCTATTCACCCCCCCCTCTAGGGTAATTTCATTTAGTATCAGAGCAATTTCAATAGCCACAAACACCACACCAATGTTACAAACTAACAATGTTTGAGTGTAAAAATTAGTAACAAAAACTCATATAAAAATTGCCACAACATTGTAATTTTTGGAAGGTCTTCTAAAATAAGAGTAACCCTCCTCTCCAAATAGAGTTATTACAAAATTTTTCTCGACGAACTAATAACAAGAAGGTTGGAATTACCCGACCTTATCCAATCGAATGAGACATGCTTCCTTATCTGATGAATTTTAAGCCGCCAACGTTATATACGATTGATGGCAAATGTTCTCCAAACCAACATATCTGTTATTTTCACTAACAAACTGGGAATTTAGTGGGCAATGATGCCATTAAAGCATGACTTTTCATTAGCACCCTCCAGAAGGTGGCTTTCAATTGATTCCAGAATTTGCCTAAGGGTTCAATCAAATCCTAGGTAGATCTAGAATCAAAGTTCCTTTCACATGAGAAGTAGACTGATGTTACCATGCCAAATTCATCTCTAAAAAGCAAAGTGGAAATGAGACGGTCAGGGAATTCATTAATAGATACTACAATCTGACATTACGATATTGAGATATGCCTTTGCCGATATTACTTTAAACTTGTTGTCATGGTTTTGTGAGATGGATAGGACCTCACATGGGTGCTTTTACAGTCCACACATGGAAAGATTTGATAGAACAAAATAAGATAACAAAAAGGTCAACTAAACGCTTCAACAAATTTGAGTTCCACACTGACTTCAAGAGCAACAAAAGCAAACAAGGTCAGAGCTTCCAATCGAAAGCCAAAGAAACTTTCGCAATCAAGGTCCAAAACCCCAACAACCAAAAATAGGAACCAAGAAAGAATGTTCAACGCAACTACTCATTCAAAGACGAACATACGGTGGTCATCTTCCATGTTCTTAGCAAGGGTAATTGATTAAAGCTTCCTGAAACCCGATGATCAAAAGAAGTTAGAAAGACTAATGATCTCGATTACTATTTTTACTATGGAATGTTGGGACATTCGATGAAAAAATGCTACATCCTCAATGACTAGATTTTGACCTTTGTAGAATCAGGAATCCTCAAGCTCGAGCCTAAGCAAAAGAAAGTCATTGCCAATATAGTAACTCCCTAATTTAGCTCAATGCCGAAAATTCAGCCCCAAGATAGCATCATCCCTATCCCTACTGCAAGGATGGAAGTAATCAATTATGACTAATAGAACTGACAAAGCCAAGGCTCACCACAGCGAAAGGAGAAATGATGTAGGTACATCCTGGTCTTCTTAAAGATGAACATTGGACTCTTCCGAATTCTAAATCCAAAATAAAATGCAAGAAGAAGTCTTGTAATGTCATCTCCATAATTATTGGAAAGAATATCTATGAATATCTTTGTTTACTAATTTAGGGGAAGAGAACATCATCATGACATGGACAAGGTCTAGCCGAGATTATTTGAAGAATTATGATAAGCTAGGAACCTCCAAGCAACCCGAACCGGCCAAGCGTAAAGCTTCTCTTGTTTCCTTAGACAAACGTAAGAGTTTGATAAAGCATTATAGTGCCCCCCCCAACATCTTAGCTTGTATAACCTTATTCGAACTCTTACGTTTGTCTAAGGAAACAAGAGAAGCTTTAAAAGAAGCTTTGAACGATAGTGCGGCGTTCCTCGCCCATATGACCGAGCCTCTTCGGGACAAAGAACACAAACATTTCTATCAGTGCCAAAGGTATGTGACTTGTATCACTTTTACTCCAGAAGACATGCTCATCAAAGACCATTATCATAACCGACCCCTTTACTATATTGGGTATGTCAGGTCAGTATATGTTGAGAGAATATTCATCGATCCAGGCTCTACCTTGAGCATAATTCCACGAAGACTCTTAAACTTTTTAATACTCACCTTTATAAGCTCTCAAAAACTTCCACCACCATATTTAATTTCAACTATGATAGTAGCCAATCTCTAGAGAAAATCTGACTTAAATGTCAAATCGATAATTTAAAGACAGAAGTGACTTGTTATGACATTAACGCCAAAACACCTTACAACTTCTCCTCGAATGACAGTGAATCCATTCTAACATGATCGTCTCATCAATGCTTCATCAATGTTTTAAGTGCATCAATGAGCAGGGGGTTCAACAAAAGGTTGATGCTAAAAAGCATCCATTCAAGGGGTAGAAAATCATTTTACCGACTCCCTTTTGTATGATGAAAATCATATAATATAGATTGTCCTTCTCATTGATGAGGATAGTTGTAATAAAGCAGACAATGAGCCAGATCCTAATGATGATTCAATCTCAAAAATAGATCTATTTGTAGTTATCCTAGAGGACCTATGTATTGACTAGTCAGCCAGAAACCAAGGCGATAGGGTCTTTAATGAAAAAGAGTTTGCTTATGACCATTCTTTAGAGTTTGAGTCTAAAAATGCAAGAGTCGAGGCTCGGATGTCCAAGCTAGCCTTAGAACCAAAATTGTACATGCCAATAAGTGAGTCGTACCCTGCTCATAAGCAGCAAGGTAACTCAAAGGATGCCACTTTCATGTTCCAACCTAAAAGAGGTACCCGAAATCCAATTATCTTCAAAAAAGTTGAGTCATGACCTCACTTACAAATCTCGGGTGAAGAAGACGAAGAAATTCTAAAACTTTCTCGTTATAGACAACAATCTTACCACATAATGGCAAAAATAGGATACAACCTCATTGTAAAATAAGGATTAAATTTCAAATCAAAGACCAAGAGTCCCTCTTATCCCCTTTGTACCAGATAAAGTGGCTTTCAATTGCTATAATCAGACCAAACACGGACTCGGTTACATTTTTCCTGAGGCCAAATCACAAACAGGACTCACATCGAATGACTTTCTAAGCAGTTCTTCAGATACATCCATTCAGGATTCTGACATTAATCTTGGAGCCATGCTTGGCGAATTCAAGGCTAACATAGTTTCATACAATCTAAGCATGGACCTCGATGAATCTAAAGTGTTTGAAGATTCTAAAGATGATTCATGGGCAGAACCTCTTAGAAAGTAGTAGGAGTCACGTTTTGAAGACAGCGAACCACCCACCGAAGACTAGGGGTGTGCAATGGTTGGTTCGGTTCGGTTCGGTTTTTTTCAAAATTTGAACAACCGAACCGAACCGTCTATAATTCAAAACCGAACCGAATTGTTGCAAGTCGGTTCGGTACGGTTCGGTTTGGTTTGTTCGGTTCAACTTCTTATCAAACAACAAATTGTGTTAAAGAAAAAAAAGTATCAACAAAGTAGGAGATTATGAAGCATTACACACTGATATAATGATATTATTTTCAACCCATAATGATTCAGAAAATTAGTTTAGGGTTTAAGTTTTTGACTCTTTGGGGACGTGTCGGGTAGGGTTTGAGATCAGAATGGGTAGTATTGCACTATATTCGGTCGGTTCGGGTCGGTTCGGGTTGAAAAGTTTGCAAACCGACCCGAACCGTCCTACTCATAAAACCGATTTTTTCGAGTCGGTTCGGGTCGGTTCGGTCGGTTTTTTCGGTTTGGACCAAACCATGCTCAGCCCTACCGAAGACAACATGGTTCAAATCAACATAGACGATGAAGTCAATCCTAAACCCATTTTCATCAGTGAAAGTTTATCATCCACTAAAAAAGAAGAGCTCATAGCTCTCCTTCAAGAGTACATTGATGTCTTTACCTAGAATTACGAAGACATGTCTGGCTTAGATCCAAACATGGTCGTACATCGTTTAACGACAACAACGACGCTTTGTCCTAAGTTGATGGAGCACATTAAGAAAAACTCTGTAAAACTCATTAAATGTGTGTTCATTCCTGAAGAACAACATCCAGATTTGCTTCCTAACATTGTAGTGGTGATAAAAAAGAATGGCAAGATTCGGATCTGTATTGATTTCAGAGAATCTTACTTGTCCAAAGGATGAATTCCCTACCCTTATCATGGGCATCATGGTTGATAACATGTACGGGTTTGAGAGGATGTCGTTCATAGATGGATTTTTTGGATACAACCAAATTAAGATTCATCCAGATGGCTAGAAACATATAGCTTTTAGGACACCCTTGGGGTATTCTACTATATAGTAAAGCCTTTTGGCTTGAAAAATACTAGAGCAACTTACTAGCAAGCTATGAACATGATTTTCCATGAGCATTTGTGTAAGATAGTGGAATGCTATGTTGATGACCTTGTAATCAAGATTCATCACAAACAAGACCATGTTAATGACCTGAGAATGGTATTCGAAATCATGAGGAAATATTAACTCAAGATGAATCTAACCAAGTCCTACTTTGGGGTATCGTCAGGCACTAGGATTTATTATAGCATCAAAAGGAATACATGTTAATCTTGAAAAAGTGAAAGCTATCCCAGATATGTCACCTCCAAGAAATATTAAAGAACTCAGAGGTTTATAAGGGTGATTAGACTATATTCATAAGTTCATGGCTAATTTATCTGGGAAATGTCAATCATTTCAAAGGCTGATGAAGAAAGGTGTTTTATTCATTTGGGACGATGCTTGTTAAGAATATTTTAATGACATCAAGGATTATCTTATGAAGCCACCCGTTTTAGCTGCACTAGTATCAAGTAGAGTAATCCTGATCTAAGTTAGAGTAATGGATCACCCTCTTAGAGCACTTCTTGCCTAGAAAAATAACAATGGCCAAGAGCAGGCTATTTATTACCTCAGCCGAACCATGATTGATGCTGAGCATCACTACAATCCAGTTGAAAAGGGATATCTGGCACTGGTCTTCACAATTTACAAGATGCGACACTTCCTCGCTAGTCAATCCATCTACATCATTTCAAGAGTTAATCTTCTATGAACACTCATGATGAAAATTAGATCGCTGAATTCCAGATTAGCTAAATGAGCAGTACTACTTTCATAATACGACCTTACATTCCTGCCACAAGAAGCAGTTAAAGGTCAAGCAATAGCTGACTTTTTAGTAGACCACCTCATCCCTGAATATTCTAAACACTTTGAAGACATCCTGGATGAAGTCTTCGAGTCAAATATTACCTTAGACCACCAGGTATGGTAATTTTTCTTTGATGGTGCATCAATACACAATCATAATAGAGCAATTGTCACAGGAGTGAGGGTAGTTATTGATCGATTCCTTTGGACATGTCCATCCTCGGGCTTATTCATTGATCGAGCCATGCTTCAACAATATGGCTGAGTATAATGCCCTCATGATTTACATGTGACTCACTCAAGATATGGGTGTCAAATACCTTGAAACTTTATGGTGATTCTAAGTTGATCATCAATCAGATAAAAGGGAATATGAGTCTGCCACAAAGACCTTATAGCCTACTACGAGGCCGCAAAGAATCTCACTCAGTCATTCAAATGCTTATGCAAAAGTTTTGTAGCTTGCCTCAAAAACACTCAGACAGATGCTATAGCATCCCGGCCAGCCACCCCTACCTTGACTCTTAAGTTTACTAGGCATATCATAGTGGCTAAACCTCAATTATATTCCCCAGAGCAAATTCTGGAAGCTACGAAGTGCATGACATGCTAACTTAGTTCGGGACAAATGATTAATGTTTTTTGATCATTGATTATGTCTTGCATAGTACCTGATAATCTGAAGCAAGTAATCTCTATTCAAAGAAGAGCTTCACACTTCTTCTACGACTCTACTATGCAAACTTTGTATCGTCAATTATTCAATGATATGATGCTCTGATGCTTATCACCAAATTAAGCTCAAGAAGTACTAAAGGAAGCTCACGATGGTACATGTGGAGCTCATCAATAGGTCTCATACTTTAGGATGGACTTCATCGTCTAGGCTATTACTAGCCAACAATCATAGCAGATATAGTGGCTTATGCTAAACGATGTCATATATATCAAGTCCATGCTATTTTCTTCGCCAACCTCTAGAACATTGCATCCGACTATCACCTCGTGGCCACTCAAAACATGGAGTATGGATATCATCAAACCAATTAGCCTGCCGTCTGTGAAAAGCCATCTATTCATTATGGCCATTACTAATTACTTCTCTAAATGGGCCAAAGTTGTTCCACTCAGAGAAGTTAAAATATCTCATGTGGTCAAATTCTTAAAACACCGCATGAATTATCAATTTGGTTTCCCCAGAAGAATTGTTGACGATAATGGTCTGTTGTTCATCAGTCAACTATTCTTTAAATTCTATGACAAGTTTAGAATTTACAATATGGATTCTATGCCATACAACGTAGCTGCTAATGGTCTAGCTAAAACTTTCAACAAAACTATTATCAAACTTCTAAAGAAGTTTTTTTTCTAACAAATGAGATTGGGATAAGAAACTCAGAGAGTGTTTATGGCGTGCCAAACAATAGTCCGCACTCCTACTAGCTCCATGCATTTTCTCTTGGTTTACAAATGCGAAGCTGTGATATTGTTGAAAATTCGGATGTCATCATTAATAATCACTCTAGCCAAGAAGATGACAAATGAAGAACATCATCAAAAGCGGCTTCAAGAACTATATGTGCTACATGAGCTAAGACTTTAAGTCAACAACGAATCGAGATCTATTAGTTACAAATCTCTAGAACCTTTAACAGGAGAGTCAAGAAATAATCATTCAAAGAAGACGACCTAGTATTTGCTGTTCGACAACCCATTATCATGACGCACAAAATTAAGTGTAAATTCCAACCCAAATGGGAAGGCCCATTCTAGTAGAGATAGTGTATACGAATGGAGCATATCACCTAATTGACAAAAATAGTAATAGGCTCATGACGCCAATCAACAGGAAGTTTCTCAAGAAATATTATCCTTGATCTTGACCAATATTATCTCTCCACAAAAATTTTGGTCACATTTAAGTTACTACCTCCGATCATAAATATTGATTATTTTGATCTAAAATTCGACCAAAATCCCTAACAAGTCATCATGTTAACACCACACCTTTGTCTGCCTTTAAATGTCTTATCACCGTCATGTTAACATCACACATCTGAATGGTCTCTATTCTAATGATCCGATTGGTTAATATTACACCTCATTCAGACCATTTCATTAACTGGTTAACATTACACCTTTGCTGACTTATCTTTTTAGATTCGACTGGTGAACATTACACCTCTATCAGTCCGCTCTTACCAAAAATTGATTACTTAACATTACACTTCCAGTGGTTTTTTACTGTTAAGTTAACATTACACCTCTGTCAGTCATTTCATTTGACACATTAACATTACACCTTTATCAATATTGCAATGTTAATATTCAACCTCTAAACAGTGCCAACTCGATCAAATTTGATGCGTTAACAATATACCTCTATTAGTTTGATTTTATCATTCTTCTCCCCAACAAAGATATCAATACGATATATTAACATTACACCTCAATCGTATACATATTAAAGGATATAAAAGTTATTTTATTTATTGAAAGGCCCAACCGATTTCAAAGATTTTTAAAGGGATACGGACAAAAAAATTGTATTCGTGCAATACATTCAGCTATCCTAGAATCCCTAACTGTTGAATATCATATCTCCATGATATTATTTTGATGATAATAATTTATACAATGTGTGTTATACAAATGCACTAACTCTTATATGCAGCTTTCAATATCAAAATATGAACAAGTGCAAGTTGAGATTCAAGGCATTATGAAGTGAAGAAGATGAAGAACATATGAGATAATGTATTTTATATTTTCTTTACTAGAATTATTGTACAAGCCTTGATCACTCACACACACACACATAAATATTAGAACACACTGACACAGGCTTAGTGTGTTGGTTAACTATAAAAATCTCCTATGTTAACCATTTGAGTTATAGTTAATAATTGAGTGTCAAAACATTTAATTCATATCATTTTCTAACTCTTAGTAGTCGACTAATCAGAATAGTAGTCGACAGTGTCAAAACATTTAATTCATATCATTTTCTAACTCTTAGTAGTCGACTAATCAGAATAGTAGTCGACTACTCATGTATATGACTTAAATATAAGATTCTCTCTTAGTAGTCGACTAATCAGAATAGTAGTCGACTACTCATGTATATGACTTAAATATAAGATTCTGTTAATTTACAGTATAGTCGACTATATTGGATAATAGTCGACTACTCAAGTTTATGACAGAAATATAAATTTCTGTTATTTTACTGTATAGTCGACTAATTGACATTATAGTCGACTACTACAGGCAAAATTTATTTTCTAAGTTTCTGTCAAATTACAGTATAGTCAACTAATGAACTTTATAGTCAACTACTGAGAAATTTTCTAAATTCACAGAGTCTGTTTAAACTCAGTGTAGTCAACTAATCTATCTTGTAGTCGACTACAGATACAGTTTTTCTAGAATTTAAAGTTTGAATTTATGACTGTTTATAGCCATTTTTAAACATTTTTAAAGTTCAAAAAATTGTCTTTTCAAGGGCTATAAATAGGTTATTTGTTCAGAAAAAATGCAGAGACTTACATACCCATAAGATTTGATCTTTGTGTATTTTTTCAAGTGAAAAACATTCATATTTTGAGAAAAAGAAAAGTTTCTGAAATTGCCTTTGAACATTATTCAAATACTTATTGTTTAGGCAATTTACAGAAGTGAGAATCATTCCTAAGCCACTACTACACTATACTACAAATCAAGGCTTATAGGAATCGAAATTGTTGCTTCAAAAGTTCTCTCGGTTTGTGAGAGGTGTTAATCTCTTGGTTTAGAGATTGGTGTACAAATTGGCAAGGTGTTTGTCAATTGGTGTTATAATTTGCAGGAACTTGCAAATTGGTCAGGTTTGCTTTTGATTTTGTAAGTTTATTCAAAATCATAGTGGAAACTCTCAAGCGGGATTTGCTTGGGGACTGGATGTATACCGGATTGGTGGAACCTGTATAAAACTNAATTTCTGAGATTGCTATTTTTCTTTGCAATTTATAATCTACTTTGCATAAATTTAAGAACACTATTCCCCCCCCCCCCTCTAGTGTTCTAGTGTATCTATTTCAGATCCTACATTTGGTATCAGAGAAAGGTGAAAGATGGCATTTATAAATACATCACAATTCAAAAAAGGTCAATCAACAAATCGTCCACCAATGTTCGATGGTTTAAACTACAACTATTGGAAGTGCCGAATGAAGATTTACCTTCAATCAATTGGCTACGAACTTTGGAACGTTGTGGGAACAAAATATGAGAAGCCAACAACTCCATTTTTAGAATGGACTTCTTCACAAAGAAATAATACAAATTTGGATTCAAAAGCAATGAATGTATTTTGTGCACTTGACAAGAATGAGTTCAATAAGGTGTCAACGGCCACATCTGCATACGATATTTGGCATACTCTTGAGGTAACTCATGAAGGTACAAATAAAGTTAAAAAATCTAAAATTTCTTTTCTTGTGCACAGATTTAAATTGTTCAAGATGAAGGAAAACGAGACTATTGGAGAAATGTTCACAAGATTCACCGACATCACAAATTCTCTCATTGGTCTTGGAAAAACATATACACAAGTGGAGATGATAAGAAAAATACTTCGATCACTTACTCCACAATGGGAAAAGAAAGTTACCGTAATCAAAGAAGCCAATGATTTGTCAACTCTTACGGTTAAAAATCTTATCAGAAATCTTATGGCGTATGAAGTTTAAATTGAAGATAGAAAGAATGATGAAGAAACAAAGAACAAGAAAGTACTTGCATTCAATATTACTTCCGATAAAGAAGATTCAGATGATGATGATGAAGAAATGGGCATGTTTGCACGAAAATTTCGAAAATTTATAAAACAAGGTAATTTTAAATCTAAAAGTTTAATTTCAAATAACCCTCTTTAATTTAAGTGTAATAAACCAGGTCATATAAAGAAAGATTGTCCAATGTTGAAGAATAAGCAAAAATCAAGTTATTTCAACAACTTCAACAACATTCAAAATAATAAGAAAAGGAAAGCAATGGCAGTCACTTTGGATGATAGTGATGAGTCATCTTCAGATGAAGAAATTGAAGAAAAGGAAAGTGCTCACATGTGTTTTATGGCACAAGATGAAGTAAGTGACAATAAAAAACTTTTAGACGCTTTCAAAGAATTATATGAAACTTGTGTGAGATTAAAGACTTCACATAATTTTCTTAAAGGTGAAAATAAAAGATTACTCGAAGAAATTTCTGATTTAAATTCCTCTACTATTCTTTGTTTAAAGAAAATGAATGTTTATCTAATGAGAATATTTATTTAAAATCAGAATGTAATGTTTTAAAAATTCGCATTAAAAGTTTAGATAAAGATATTTCTTCTTTTAAATCAAAATATGAGGATATATGTTTGAATATAAGCAAATTCAATAAAGGTAAAGAAAATCTTAATAATATACTTTCTTTTCAAAAAGAATCACAAAAGACAAAAAGATTAGGTTTTCAATTTAATAAAAATAAATCAAAGAAAACAATTTTTGTAAAACCTTCTTGTGATTTGTATGAATATAGAAATGAAAATTTGTGTAAAAAGAAATCAAAATTCTTTTCTATTTGGGTTCCAAAAGAATTAACTTCTTTACATAAGAATTTTTATATTTCTGATTTTATTAAAAATATTAGTTTATCAACTAACTATTTAGGCAAATCAAACTCTTCATGGGTTTGGTTTCCTAAAGGCTAATTAAAGGACCCAACATAGTATGGGTACCAAAACTATAAATGTTCATTATTTCAGGTACCCAAGAAAGATAGGTGGATTTTGGATAGTGGTTGCTCCAAACATAAGACTGGAAACATACAATTGTTGTCATCTTTTTAAAAGAAGGATGGTGGTACCGTTACTTTTGGAGATAACAACAAAGGAAAAGTCATCGGTATTGGATCTGTCGGTAATCCAAACAAACCTATTATTGATAATGTTCTATTAGTTGATGGTCTTAAACATAATTTACTTAGTATTAGTCAACTTTCTGATAAAGGTTTTTAAATTATTTTTGAAAAAGAATCTTGCTTAATTTATGATATTGATTTAATTACTATTATTTTTAAAGGCCATAGAAAGAATAACATATATATTTTATCTATGAAAAATATTTCAAATGAACATTGTCTTATTGCATCATCTAATGATTCTATTTTATGGCATAAACGTTTTGGACATGTTAACTTTAAACACATTTCTAAGATTTCTAAAAATGATTCAGTAAATGGTTTACCTAATATGTCTTTTAAAAACAATTTTTACGATGCATGTCAACAAGGAAAAATACACAAATCTTCTTTCAAATCTAAAAATATAATATCTACAAGTAGACCATTAGAATTAATTCACATAGATCTTTTCGGTCCTTCTAGAGTAGCATCTTTAAATGGAAGTAAATATGCATTTGTTCTTGTTGATGATTATTCTAGATTTACATGGGTAATTTTTCTTAAACATAAAAATGATGCTTTTAATGAGTTTTCTATATTTTGCAAGAAAATTCAAAATCAAAAATCAACTTCTATTATCTCTATACGTAGTGACCATGGAGGTGAATTTGAAAATGAATTATTTGCAAATTATTGTGACCAACATGGTATATCACACACTTTCTCTTTTCCTCGTGCTGCTCCACAAAATGGAGTTGTAGAAAGGAAAAATAAAACTTTATAAGAATGTGCTAGAACCATGTTGTGTGATAGTAATTTACCAAAATATTTTTGGGCAGAAGCTGTATCAACAGCTTGTTATGTATTAAATAGAGTTTTATTAAGACCTATTTTAAAGAAAACCTCTTATGAATTATTTTATAATAAAATTCCTAAAGTATCTTACTTTAAAGTTTTTGGTTGTAAATATTTTATTTTAAACACAAAGGATAACTTAGATAAATTTGATTCTAAATCTGATGAAGGAATTTTTGTTGGATATTCTAATCATAGTAAAGCATATAGAATATATAACAAAAGAATACTAGTTATTGAAGAATCTTTACGTGTTTCATTTGATAAAAAAATTTCTAAACCACCCATTATTTTAAATAATGATGATGATATAATTGATACTATTCATGATACTCCAATGTTAGATATTACAAAAGATGATAATTTACAAAATGATTTACCTAAAGATTTTGTAGAAGTTAAAAATCATCCACATGATTTAGTTATTGGAAATATTTCTAATAAAGTAACTACTAGATCTCATTTTAATTTGATTGCTCACAATGCTTTTATTTCAACTATTGAATCTAAAAATATAAAAGAAGCCTTACTTGATGATTTTTGGATAATTGCAATGCAAGATGAACTAAATCAATTTACTAGAAACAGTGTTTGGGATCTTATACCAAGACCTCAAAATAAATCTAATATTGGAACAAAATAGATTTTTAGAAACAAATTAGATGAATCTGATCAAGTTGTTAGAAACAGAGCTAGATTAGTTGCTCAAGGTTATAATCAAGAAGAAGGAATTGATTATGATGAAACTTATGCACCTGTTGCTCGTTTAGAATCAATTAGAATTTTACTTGCATTTGCATGCTTTATGAATTTTAAATTATTTATGGATGTTAAAAGTACATTTCTAAATGGTTTTATAAAAGAAGAAGTTTTTGTAGAACAACCTCCTGGATTTGAACATGAAAGTTTTCCAAATCATGTTTTTAAACTTAAGAAAGCTTTATTTGGTCTTAAACAAGCACCTCGTGCTTGGTATGATAGATTAAAGAAGTTTCTTTTAACTTCAGGTTTTGAAATTGGAAAAGTTGATTCAACATTATTTATTAAGAAAATAAATAAAGATATTTTACTAATCCAAATATATGTAGATGATATTATTTTTGGTTCTACTAACAACAATCTTTATCAAGAGTTTGTTAAGACTATGCAGGATGAATTTGAAATGAGTCACATAGGTGAACTAAATTTCTTCCTTGCACTTCAAATTAAACAATTGAAAGAAGGTATATTCATTAATCAAAGCAAGTATACAAAAGATTTACTCAAATGCTTCGGAATGGAAAATACAACAAGCAAACCAACACCAATGAGTACTACTACATCACTTGACAAAGATGAAAATTGTAAGAATGTTGATCAAAAGCTTTATCGATGTATGATTGGATCACTTCTTTACATTACTGCAAGTAGACCTGATATTATGTTTAGTGTATGTTTATGTGCTAGATTTTAATCTAATCCTAAAGAATCACATCTTAAAGCAGTGAAAAGAATTTTTAGATATCTTAAAGATGCTACAAATTATGGTTTGTTTTATCCAAAATATAGCACATTTGATTTAATTTCATATAGTGATGCTGATTTTGCCGGATGTAAATCCGATAAAAAAAGTACAAGTGGAACATGTCATTTCTTAGGACATTCACTTGTATCTTGGTTTAGTAAAAAGCAAAATTTAGTATCATTATCAACAACTAAAGCTGAATATATTGCTGCAAGTCTTGCATGTGCTCAAATTTTATGGATGAAACAAACATTATCTGATTATGGAATAAACTATCCCATATCATCCATAATGTGTGACAATTCTAGTGCAATTAATTTATCTAAAAATCCTATTCAACATTCATGTACAAAACACATTGATATTAGACATCATTTCTTACGTGATCATGTGCTTAAAGGTGACATTTCATTAGAATTTATACCTACTGATAAACAAATAGCAGATATATTAACAAAACCCTTAAAAGAAGAAATTTATGTTAAATTAAGAAGGGAATTAGGTATATGTTCAATTGAAGATTTAAATTAAAATTTTAAAACAAACTCATATGCATACATACCTTTAATAGTCGACTAATTTGACCTATAGTCGACTACATGCACAAGCATTTCATATAAGGTTTTCTGTGAATTACAATGTAGTCGACTAATTTCACCTATAGTCGACTACTCTGAGTTAAAATCTGAAAATTAACTTTCCGTCGATTACAGTATAGTCGACTACTTTTCTTACTAGTCGACTAGTAATACTGAATTCACAGTTTTACAGTTTTAAAGCTTATTAGATTTTTTTAATCAAACCCAAAACCCAATACCTGTTTCATTTAAGTAAAGTTCATCTCAACCATAGATTTTTAACTCTATCAGTCCTAGCCACATATCTAAGATAAAATCTTCACCTTTCAATTATTTTACAATTCAATCTGGACCATACAATGCAATTCTTTTAAAAAAAATATAAAAATCTAAAAACTACCCACTCACCTATCCTAAACCGATTCTTCTTCTTCCTCTCTTCAGAACCACTGATTCCAAGTTAGGGCATCATCCTTCTTCTCAAAACTTTCATCAAGTTTATCATTTTCTGAAGTCTGTCAAGTTCTGTAGTCGACTACACCAAGTAATAGTCGACTAATCTAGGGTTTCAAGAGTATGTGGTAAATTTCTCAACTTGATCTTCGTATCTTCTGTTATTTTTCTGTTTCATCATGTCTAGAGCTAAGAAAGCTAAGCAAATTCATACTAATGTTAACGATGAAATCATCATTTACTTAAAAAGTCCTAATTTACTTGAAGAATTTAACAAAATATCCACTTTTGAAGTTCTTCCAGGACAATTTGTGAAATTTGATGATTTTATTCCCTGGAACTTTGGATCATATTTTGATAATGTGGGATTGCTTGAATTATTCTCTGCTGAAAATAGAAAACTCACATATCATTTTCTTGTTCAATTGTTCTATACTAATATAGAACGTGTTGGAATTATTAGTGGTACTGAAAAACTTAAAACTCTTGTTAAAGGAATAGAAATTGAATAGACTACAAAGTCAATTGGAAAAATTTTCAATATTCCTTTTCAAGGAGTCTCTCTTAGGTTAATTAGGATGAATGATTCAGATCTTTTATCTAATCATATATTTCTTCCTGGTTATATTAAACCTTTAAATAATTCAAACAAACTTCGTCCAATTCCTAGGTTCATTTCACGTATCTTAGCGTATAACTTGTTTCCATTTCATTTCCCTAGACTTAGCAAAAGCTCTATATGCTATAATGAGAAATATTCAAGTTAATTGGGCTGAAGTTTACTTTGACAATCTTCTGACAATACCAAGAGGATTTCTTCCTTATGGTGCCTTTTTAACAAAAATCTTTGACAAATTTCATGTGGATCTTCAATCTGAAAATTCTGTTGTTCGTTCAATTGAATTCTTTGATTCCAATGCCCTAACTAGGATGAAGTTAACAAATTTTAAAATTCAAGAACAAAATCCTCAAGATGAACCTCATCCTCATCAAGAAGAAATTTCACAAGATATTCCACAATCTTCAACTCAAGCAGGAACTTCTTCTAGTCAACCACCACCACCATTTCCTTTAGAACCTTTATGTTTTTCAGATGTGCAATACAACACACTATCTGCACGTATTCTTAAACTTGAAATTAGTCAAAAAGCTCTATATTCTTATAATTCCTATATCATTAGTAATCAAGAAGAGCTAATCAAGAAGTTTGATGACTTGGACACAAAGCTTAGCGCATATTTTCAAGGATAGCAACCTCCTCCAGCACCTTAGAAGTCTATGCATGCATCATATTAGATTTGGATGTTTTATTGTTTATTTTCAAAACAATTATGTTCTTTTGTTAGTTATCTATGTTTAAGTATCAAAAACTATGTAGTTGTGGGTTGTTATTAAGACATATGTAATATGTTATGTTGCTATAATATCAAGTATGTTGATTGTGTGTTTATATTACTATGATGTTGTTTGGATAGTTAATATATGTGCTATATATATTTTAAACAGATCATGGTGATAAACATTGTGGAACTTTTGGTATTTATGGCAAGTCTTTGCCTACCAATTTGGATGGGTGAAGTTATGGACTATGTTCATAATTTGGATGATTTGTTTGAAGTATTAGCTCATGTTGAAGAAATAATGTCATATTTAGCATAAATGTTTATCTCTTTTTGTTGATAACAAAGGGGGAGAAATGGTTATCTATATTAGATTTATGTATTGTTATAGACTCTAATTTGCATATATGCAGGGGGAGTAAGTATGGTTATTTCATAATGTTTAAACTTGGTTATAAAATACATACTTATGCATGTAGGCATATAAAATTGCTTATAGGTCCCTTAGCATAGCTCGGCACAAACCGACAAACCAACGAGGCAACGAGATTGACTAATCGCACGCAAGCAACGGAATACGTTCATTCGCGTGCGGGATCAAGCCAAGTATTCGAAGAGTCAACGAGTCATCCAACCAAGGGGATACTCGGACGAATCACGATCGAATCAAGATCGATTTCGGACTCGAACTCAGAAGTAGATTTACTGCTTAATCGGGATCCGGATTTACTGCCAAATCAGATCAACGAATCAAGTCTGGATAAATCAACCACAAAATCGAATCCGAACCTATCAACCGCAGAACCGGAAAACGGGCACAAAGAGGCAAAACGACAAACACCTGGAGGTCGGCTCACCGAGCCACCTTGTGGTGGCTCGGCGGCCACCAAGGTGGCTCGGCCACCACCGAGCCACCAAGAGGTGGCTCGGTGGCCGAGCCACCAAGGTGGCCGGCCGAGCCACCTCTTGGTGGCTCGGCATGAGCCGAGCCACCTTGAGGTGGCGGGACTCACTCCTTCAGATCTGGTGCTCGGCGATCATCAACGTCAAATAAGGCAGGTGTTCGAGAGGATCAGATCTCAGATCTACGCAGGCATACTCCGGATCTAAGCTTGGTCTTAGATCCCGAGACTTGGACGATTGTTTCCTTGGTGAAACAATCCTCCCCGGCTATTATTTCCTTGGTGAAATAATACCCGTTGTACTGCGTAGATCCGACCGGATCTAGATCGCGCGGTGGTCCACGGCAAACAACCCCGGCGCAGGCAAAGAACCCACAAAGCGAGCGACCGCAAAACAGGAGCTCGCGATTCGTTCGACACAAAAGGAGAAAAGTTGTAATCTTTGTTTATTTTTATTTGATTTTCGTTGTAACCGGATCTTATAAAAAGACCGGATCTTTTGTAACTCAAAAAGTTGTAACTCAAGATGACAATGGAATCAATAACAAAGAAAGACACGAATTTTCCAGCGAACAATCTGGCGACCACAGTGGGAGCCACCGATCTCGCTGCCGAGATCGGAGCGTCGCAGCCGCGGATCTTGATCCCAGTCGTGGAGGAGGTCGAATACGAGTTCGATCAGACCAAGTTCGAGGAATACCTTTCATCCTCGTCTAGATCAACCTCCCCCCGCAAGTCCAAGAAGTCCAAGTTCTCTTCCAACAGAAAGGTGCGTTGGTACGAAGAAGTTGAAGCTACCAACGACGACCTCATCTCGATTGACGCCAAAGTTGCGTCAGATGAGGCTCCACCAATCTCCAACCAGATCAAGCTGGTTCCAACCAATTCCTCCGTCACCAAAGGAGCGGTGACTCTCTCAAAGAGAGCCCGCCAAAGGCAACGCCAACGCTTGGCCAAACAATTCGCCAAAGCGATGGAGTCCACCGACGGAGTCCGCTACAACGCGGGTCTGAAGAACAAGAGAGGCAAACAGCCTCAACAACAGATGAACGGCGCCTCTTCCAAGCCGCCAACAATGGAATGGGTCCGTGTCAAACGGAATCGTTCGACGCTGGAAGAACGCATCCGCAAACGCCGCGCACTATCAGCGCAGGCACGGGCTCAAGCCGAAGAAGCCCGTAGAAAGTTGCAGAAAGAAGTGGCCAAGAAGCCGCCACCAACTCGCAAAGTTTGGAGGCCAAAGTCTGAAGCGGCAATTCAGGCTAAGGAGCAACCTTTGCAGCCTCCAACCAAAATTCAACCTCCGGCGAACCCAGCTAAGTCGCCGAGAATTCCCATAGCTACTCCGGGAGATCATGCAGAATCCTCCCGAAGAAGAAAGCCAGTCTTGGAGCGCCTCGGTCCAATTCCCGATGAGCGAAGCAAAGCTCCGATCCAAGAACGTTTGGGCCCACTAAGAAAACCCCGAACGAATCAACACGCTGGGGGTCACCGCTACCTCCAACATGACAAGGAGCTCAAGGCAACTGCGCGCGCTAATTTGCGCATTGAGGTCCAAGAGCCCGCTGAGAATTCACGCCCAAAAAGGCATGTCTCAAGGCGCGTGACTCTTGAAAGTCCAAGGAAGGCAATTCGCCCTCAGATGGAAACATTATCATCTGATAGTGATAATGTTATACCTGAGAAGTCGTGCCCACACACGATAGGTTACTCCGACTGTCAAAATGACGAGTTGTACTATCGTGCTGGGGGTACGAACAGAACCAGAAAGAGGAGTCCCCGAGAACAGGAAACTCAGTGCCCTTGTTCAAAGCTCATTCGGGCGGTACTGTCTCAATGCAACTGCATCAAGGTAGTCTCCGAGAGAATTTCAGTGTTCGAAAGGCTCGGCACCGAAACGCCAAAACCAAGGTATAGGCGTTTCCGGCAAAGAAGAACGGTGGTTAAAGACGGAGAATTTCCGAGGGTCACCGCCAACATGACCAGCAAAGAGACATCGACACAGATTGATCTCAAATCGTTTCTGGAAGCGTCCCGGCGTGTAACCCGTCTGCAGTCCGGAGCCATCGCACGAGGAACTTATGGTAGGGTTCGGACAAGATTGCCTTCGGAAGATGAAGAATCGGATTCCTGCTCTGCTGTCGCATCGGACAATACAGTGTCCAGCGAAGGACAACCCCGCGAGTCATTTATGATAAGCGTGGAAGAAATGGCCAAGATGCTTGAAGACGCTTTGGCTAAGCAGAAAGAAAGTTTCAAATTTGAGATGGAGATGGCCATGCAGCAGATGAGAGAAATGCATGACCAACAAATCCAAGCATTGGCGAACCAGCAAGGCGAGCCGAGTCGTCGCAACCAAGCCCATCAGGAGGACGAGGATACGAATGCTCACGATGCCAATAACCCTCCTGTCAATGCGGGGGGTGGTAACGAGGATGCCAACGAGGATACAAGTGAAGACTTGAAGATCAAAGATCTCGAGAGCAAAATCAACACATTGATCTCCGCTCAAGAGACGAAGAAAACAGGCATTCCCTGTCCATACCCAAGAGAGTGGGAATCGATCCCATATCCGGCGAAGTTCAATCTAATCAACTTCACGCCGTTCGATGGGAAGGGTTCCCCCACTCAGCATTTGATTTATTTCAAATCGCACCTGGGTATTATTTCCGGCAATGAGCCTCTGATGGTGCGGTCATTCGTCGGCACTCTTCGCGGAGCCGCCTTCGATTGGTATCGCCGCCTCAAGCCAGGAAGCGTAAATAGCTGGGACGACATGGAGACAAAATTCCTCGCTAACTTCTTCGACGACGACACCGAGATATCTATCGGATCGTTGCTCGATGAGAAGCAGAAGGACGGAGAGTTAGTCGATACCTTCGTCAAAAGGTTCCGGAACAAGGCGATGAATTGCCGGGACCCGATCACCGAGGAATTCATTCTCCAGACCTGCCATAATAATCTGTCCTTAAACGTATTGGAAGCAATGGGGACAGCACCGTCTGACACTTGGAAGGATCTGAAGGTCCGAGGGGAGCAGGCTGAGCGATTCCTTAGAAGGAAGAAGGCCGAGAGGAACCAACCGACGGTTAATCCGCTGGACTCAAACTTCGCCTCTCGTGGTAAGGGCAAGGCACCTGCAGCTGCTGGTGGTGCTAATCAAGCGTCACAACAGCAATCCCGAAGGCAGCAAAAGACTTCGGGTCCGAGACTCCAAAAAGAGTACTCTTTCAAGGACGAAGACGTTCCAGCCATCTTCGAATCCCTCCTTGAAGGTAACAAGATCAAGCTACCACCTATCACAAATCAGGAGGAAGCTGACAACACTACGGACCCAAAGTACTGTGCATACCACAGGAGGGTCGTTCATCCCACCAAGGATTGCTTTACTCTCAAGAATAGCATTCAGACCTTGGTTGAAGCCGGCGTCATAACGCTAAGGTAAGCCAATTGAGAACGGCAAAACTCCAAAGAGTATACGAGTATAAACTGTTTCTCAATCCTCCGACCGGTATAAGAGGTTAAACTACTCCCTGATACTCCAATAGGTATATGAGTCTAAACTGTTTCCCCACTTTTGACGGGAAGTTCCTGGAGAATATTAAGCTAATATTCTTAAGGATAACCTGGTTAGTTAACTGATAATAATGTCCGAACTAGTTCCGCAGAGGAAACTGAGGGTGGACGATTTATGTAATGGGAAGTTCCCAAAACCATAGTAATGTAATGAATAAGAACTCCCATTCAAATTCTCACCGTGTCTGTGCACTCAACACTCTCTCTGTTAGAGTCCGGACGTAAAGTTCCCAATTGGTCAAACCTTCTTACAGTTAGGACCACAGTCAAAATCCCCTCTCGATTCCCCCAATGAATGAGAGGCCCACAAATCGAGCGATCAAACCTTCCTACAGTTAGGATCGTCTTAAACCTTCCATTCGGTCAAACCTTTCTCTTCCAATGAACGAGAGGTCCATTTTCAAATCGAGTGATCAAACCTTCCTACAGTTAGGGTCATCTCAAACTCCTGCTTGGTCAAACCTTCCTACAGTTAGGACCAAAACCACAATTCACTCTCGATAAACGAGAAATTCATCTTTAGTTCGGTAATCAAACCTTCCGACAGTTAGGGTTATCCGAATCTTTTCGATTCTCGGAGTGGAGATCCCACTCTCAGTTTCACCTTTCCGGATTCTGGGGGTGGAGATCCCACCTCGAGTCTCCTTTCCAGTTGAAGAGAGAATATAAAATTCTTTCCACTCTTGGTTTCACCCTTCCGGATTCTGGGGGTGGAGATCCCACCTCGAGTTTCCTTTCCAGCTGAAGATAGAATATAAAATTCTTCTTTTCAGCATCGGGAGATAAAATATAAAATTCTTCCTCTCCCATTTCGGGTTCGTCTTTGCCCCAAGAGAAGACACCACCTTTTTCAACTCCCAAAATTTGTGCCTCACAGGTACTAGGAAGTTTATCCCGAATCCTAAGCAGGGATAAGTCTGCGCCTAACACGCGCTGCCGGTTTAGTCTTTTTCCGTACAAAAAGACACCAGGGTTCGATCCTGGGGTATTCTATCCTAAAACCTAAGTAAGGATAAGTCTGCGCCTAACACGCGCTGCCGGTTTAGTCTTTTTCCGTACAAAAAGACACCAGAGTTTGATTCTGGGGTATTCTATCCTGAAACCTAAGCAAGGATAAGTCTGTGCCTAACCCGCGCTGCCGGTTAGTTCTTAACCGTTGAAAAGAACATCCGTCCACATATTCAACATTGTGGCAGGTTGTTATTAATAACACCAAAATCCATGCCTTACACGCATGGGGAATGTCATCCTGAATCCTAAGAAAGGATATGTCGACACCTAACACGTGTCACCGGTTTAGTCTTTTACCGATTGAAAAAGACACCAGAGTTCGATTCTGGGGTATCTCATCCCGAAGCCTAAGTAGGGATAAGTCAACGTCTAATACACGTTGCTGGGTAGCCTATTCCCATGACAACGAATGGCGAAGCCTATGTATTCAACATCATAGCACAAAGTCTCAAAGAATTCACTCTCTTAGCACAACGTTACATGCGGAACGGATTTAGACAATCCGCATGCTAGCCCGACTCAAACGGTAGTTGGTAAAGGCTAATCAAATCCGTTGAAGGCTGGGGGTTAGCCAAAAACCCCAAAGTCAATGCCTAACACGCGTCGCCGGGTAGTCTATTCCCGTGAGAAAGACGAAGTCTACGTATTCAATATCGTAGCACTAAGAGCGTTAACTCTCTTAGCACAACGTCACATGCGGAACGGATTAAAACAATCCGCATGCTAGCCCGACTCAAACGGTAGTCGGTAAAGGCGCATCAAACCCGTTGATGGCTGAGGATTTGCCAAAAATCCTATAAATACGAAAGTCACTGACGCATCAGCTTCTTTAGTTGGTCTCGTGACCTGAGCAACATACGACGTTCAAAACCCTAAGGTCTACGCCAGACAACGCGTAACCTTAGGTCAACGCCAGTCAACGCGTTGCGAGCAAAAAGTTCAACGTACGACGTTCGAAACCCTAGGGTCAACGCCGATCAACGTGTAACCCTAGGTCAACGTCAGTCAACGCGTTGCGAGCAAAAATTCAACGTACGACGTTCGAAACCCTAGGGTTAACGCCGGACAACGTGTAACCCTAGGTCAACGCCTATCAATGCGTTGCAATGAAAGAATCAAACACTCCGAAGATATACGAGTATAAACTGCTTCTTAACACTCCGAAAAGTATACGAGTATAAACTGCTTCTTAAATACTCCGAAAAGTATACGAGTATAAACTGCTTCTTACTCCAATAAGGTATATGAGTATAAACTGTTCCCTAATTTTGGTTGAGAAGTTTCTGGAGAATATTGTTTATAAATATTCTTAAGGATAACTCAACTACACTACGCCGGACAACGCGTTGTGCATAAAGACTCGACGCCACAATCAATGGTCAGCTAAAAGTTAGAAAACAGGAATCGACTTCAAGTTCAAAATTCCGACAAACGGTCAGACAATAAATGCAGCACCGGAACTCTTGCAGACATTCGACAAAGCACCGAATAGCCTGGAGAATTGAAGGAATCAAGAACGGAAGTCATTCCAAGGTCCCATTACACCGACTGAAGGTGGGGACAATCATATCCAAAGTATTCCAGACTCTTCTATAAAAGAACGAGACTGAAATACTTTGGAGGGGGTATCTGTAGGCATATAAAATTGCTTATAGGTCCCCTAGCATAGCTCGGCACAAACCGACGAGCCAACGAGGCGACGAGATCGACGAATCGCACGCAAGCAACGGAATAAGCTACCTAGGTGGCTCGGTGGCCGAGCCACTTGTGGCCGGCCACCCTGTGCCCAAGGCACAGTGAGGGTAGCCTATAAATAGGCCACCCCCTTGTTCATTTGAGAGGGTTGGAAATTTTGGAGAGGCGAAGCCCTGCTGGATTGGAGACTCAGAACTTAACAAGATTCAAGCTTTGGGACTTCGAGGACTTGCACATCCAGATCTGGTGCTCGACGATCATCAACGCCAAATAAGGCAGGAGTTCGAGAGGACCGGATCTCAGATCTACGCATACGTACTCCGGATCTAAGCTTGGTCTTAGATCCCGAGACTTGGACGATTGTTTCCTTGGTGAAACAATCCTCCCCGGCTATTATTTCCTTGGTGAAATAATACCCGTTGTACTGCGTAGATCCGACCGGATCTAGATCGCGCGGTGGTCCACGGCAAACAACCCCGGCGCAGGCAAAGAACCCACAAAGCGAGCGACCGCAAAACAGGAGCTCGTGATTCGTTCGACAAACAAGGAAACAAAGTTGTAATTTTCATTTCTTTTCAATTTGATTTTCGTTGTAACCGGATCTTATAAAAAGACCGGATCTTTGTAATCGATAAACTATTACAAGAGTGTACAATGGAATCATTAATGAAGAAAGCAACAGTTTTCCCCGCGAACAATACATAAATTATTTGTTATCATCAAAAAGGGGGAAATGTTGAATATTATATCCCCATGATATTATTTTGATGATAACAATTTATACAATGTGTGTTATACAAATACACTAACTCTTATATGCAGCTTTCAATATCAAAATATGAACAAGTGCAAGTTGAGATTCAAGGCATTATGAAGTGAAGAAGATGAAGAACATATGAGATAATGTATTTTATATTTTCTTTACTTAGAATTATTATACAAGCGAATTATTATACAAGCCTTGATCACATACACGCACACACAATATTAGAACACACTAACACAGGCTTAGTGTGTTGGTTAACTATAGAAATCCCCTATGTTAACCATTAGAGTTATAGTTAATAATTGAGTGTCAAAACATTTAATTCATATCATTTTTTAACTCTTAGTAGTCGACTAATCAGAATAGTAGTCGACTACTCATGTATATGACTTAAATATAAGATTCTGTCAATTTACAGTATAGTCGACTAATTTGGATAATAGTCAACTACTCAAGTTTATGACAGAAATATAAGTTTCTGTTATTTACAGTATAGTCAACTAATTAACATTATAGTCGACTACTGAAGGCAAAATTCATTTTCCAAGTTTCTATCAAATTACAGTATAGTCGACTAATGAACTTTATAGTCGACTACTGAGAAATTTTCTAAATTCACAGAGTCTGTTTAAACTTAGTGTAGTCGATTAATCTGTCTTGTAGTCGACTACAGATACAGTTTTTTCAGAATTTAAAGTTTGAATTTATGACTGTTTATAGCCATTTTTAAACATTTTTAAAGTTCAAAAAAATTGTCTTTTCAAGGGCTATAAATAGGTTATTTGTTTAGAAAAAATGCAGAGACTTACATACCCATAAGTTTTGATCTTTGTGCATTTTTTCAAGTGAAAAACATTCAGATTTTGAGAAAAAGAAAAGTTTCTGAAATTGCCTTTGAATATTATTCAAATACTTATTGTTTAGGCAATTTACAGAAGTGAGAATCATTCCTAAGCCACTACTACACTATACTACAAATCAAGGCTTATAGGAATCGAAATTGTTGCTTCAAAAGTTCTCTCGGTTTGTGAGAGGTGTTAATCTCTTGGTTTAGAGATTGGTGTGCAAATTGGCAAGGTGTTTGTCAATTGGTGTTGTAATTTACAAGAACTTGCAAATTGGTCAGGTTTGCTTTTGATTTTGTAAGTTTATTCAAAATCATAGTGGAAACTCTCAAGCGGGATTTGCTTGGGGACTGGATGTATACCGGATTGGTGGAACCTGTATAAAACTTTGTGTTTGTGTTTGTGAATTTCTGAGATTGTCATTTTTCTTTGCAATTTATAATCTACTTTGCATAAATTTTAAAAGAACACTATTCACCCCCCCTCCTCTAGTGTTCTAGTGTATCTATTTTAGATCCTACACTAACTTCATAAGCACTATCTTTTGGGCCCTTTCCCTCAGAGCCCGGGGATTAATGGGAGCAGCTTAAGTTCTAACAACTGCCAGACTTGTCGTCTCGACCTCAAGTTCGACAACTCTGAGATTCCACTCCTTACACAACTCAGTTGACTTAAACTCGAGCTCCTCTTTCTAATGTTGAGCTACTTCCAACCGTGCTTAGGCTGCAGCAATGACCGACTTAGCCTCATTAATGGTGGCTTCTATTTCCATGATGGCATTCTGAAGCTCTGCTTGATTGCCATCAACTGATGCAAGGCTATCATTCAATGTTGAAGCATCATCTTAATCTGCTCCATTTTTTTGCGAGTCATACTGTTCAACTTCATAGCGCTTCACTGAGGGCTGACAGAATTCAAGCTCAGCAATACCATCAATATCATCCACACAAAGCCATTGCAATTCTTGAAAATGAAGATCAACTTCATCAATCATCATCTTGAATGGATCACTACATGCAACACTTGTGACCGATGTCAGAAGAACAAGCTGAATCCTCAATAAGATGAGAGTGTGAGCTGTTAATCCTTTCCGCATAGCCAAAGCAGATTTAACACTTTGGTTGAATAGTTTCACTAAGCTCTCTCAGTCAAGATCTGAATCTCTAATTTGATTAAATCATTGGAGTCAGGAGATTGGGAACCTCCACATAGATGGAAGGACCCACTCCTGTAGAGACTACCAATGCGTCTGTGTTTGAAGAGGATGGCAAGACTTGCATTTGTTTGCTGCCTAACAGGTAGTATGGAGCAAGCGTAGCTAACACACTAAAACATCTACAGTGGAAGAAGCCACAACCATCACCCCGGTTGATAGAACAATAGTTCTCATAACTAGTGTCGTGGTCATCAGCACATCTATAGGCATGATTTCAATGCCTATAGATGTGACCTCAGGCTCATCAGAAGTAAATGCCGCTACGATCGGGCCCTCATCAGAACAAGGCTCAAAACTCAATGGTGCTATATTTCCTACTCCTACTAGAATTGGAGAGATTAATACATCGTCATCTTTATCAAATAACTCAGAAATAACCAGTCTACGCCGTGCTACTGAAACGAGTGCAAGAGCAGGATTGATTGTCATATCGAGCACTAGATCAGACTCCAAGACTCCAAAAGCACCATCAAACTCAGTTACAGGCTCAAACTCGCCATAGCAGAAAGAGATGTAGGAGCCAGCCCATCCATGATCTCTAAACTGGGTTCCTCATCTGCTAAAGATATAGACAAAATGTCAACAATCGAGTCAAAGAAATTACACAAGATTGGTTGGAGAAAAATATACCTAGCATATAATAAGACTTGCCAATGTTGCTCTCGAAGCATGCATAGTTAGGCTCAGTAAAATAGACGTCAATTTCATAATCAATCTTCTCCTCATCATCTGGGTTTTCTTGTTCTACAAGATTGGGTTCTTTACCTTGATATAAGAAGCGCACGTCAACTTGATGCACTTCAGACAGAGTGATACAAAGATATGAGTAAAATTCACCTGAAGGCTCAGCTATATGTTCCTACATTGAAATTGCAGAAGGTTATTCCCTAATCCTTGTAGAGCCCCTGGGTAAAGGCTCAGCTCTGAAGGCACCAAACGTTGTTTCTTTGAAGTTTTTTGGGAGGGACAAGTCCCCTACTCTGCTAGGTGCTCTTTGAAGAATCATAGATTTAGATAGTTCGTGGATGCTAACATCAATTGGACTTTGAGGAGTAGGACGCCCACTCAATGACGTAGATGGTCAAAACATATTTTCACTAAAGATTCAAGAAGTGAATGCCCATAGGCTAAATGCTTCGAATGGGCCCAAACTCAAGCCCACAACAAGCTACAGTGAAGGTCACCTGATGATTGAAGCAAACCTCTCCAAGCAACTCATATCGATTCGACCAAGTCAGACACGAGTTGACCCCCACAACACGCTTCAGATCAAGTCAGCATGCGTCATCAGTTGGCCAAGCCTGGAGTCGAATTTTAAGCTAAATTCAAACTCATAGGCGAAGTTCGCCAACTAACAAACTTAGCCCACATAGACCAAGTCATCCACTTCCAAAGAAGACGTTCCCACGTTAGAAGCGACCCTCGTCCACATCCGCAGCGACCTTCACCCACATCTTCAGCGAACTTCGCGAAGCCCATAAAATTCACCCAAATAGTCGTTTCAAAGCTATTTTTGGGGGATAACCACTCCCCACTAACTCGTACTTTAATGGTCACTTAATCCATATTTAGGGACCATTAACTCTCTCTTTTAGCTTATAAATAGAGAGGGATCATCCACTTTGAAGAGAGAGACAGATAGAGACACCTAGACACACATATACACATGCACACGCGTAGAGACAAATTAGAGGTATTGCTAAGAGAAGACTAAGCTAGCTTTCAAGTAATCTAATCCTCATCAACAGCAAAAAAGAATTATCGTCTTAGTCGGCGAGTCAACAAAGTACAAGATTGACGCTCCACCGGCACACGAAAAAGAACCTCAGGAAAAAATAAAACTTCCTTTGTTTCACTACAATTTTTTTGTCGTGATCTGTGTCAATTACAATTCAAAAGAACCCAAAACAGGATGGTGACTCTGCTGGGGAACTTTATTCTCCTCCGATGAGAAGATTATGTCGCATGCCGACACTAAGACCCTCAGGTCTTTTGCTGGAGCACTGGTCATTGAATTTGATCAAGCGAAGTTCGAGGAATCAATTTCCAAGAACAAAATCTCTGTGATGACAACTGTATGTAGTTGTCACAAAATTCACTGCAGTACAAATCTCGGGTCTAAAACAACCCCCGCGTGTGGAAAGCCCACTTTCTCTGAAGATTGTTTTGGCTTTGCTGTAAGCCAAACGAACTTCGCTAAGGATGAAGGAATTTCGACTCTCACATCGAGCGAAGATCAAAATGTTATCACATCTAATCTCAGGCTTCAGTCTTTGACTCCTCTAGGAGTTCGATTCAAAGTGTCTCATGATGCTCGCTATGCTTCTCCGACAAAAGCAAAGAATGGGGTTATTCCTCATCCAAATTTCCTCAAAGGAATAACATCATCGTCCACGATTGCACTGGACAAACTTTTGGCCAACGTCACCGTAAGCGACTTTCGCATTCTAAGGCCAAAACCAGTGAAGTTGGCACTAATGATGACTTGAGAAAATTCATAACTCTGAAGAGAGCTCACCACTATTAGCATTGTGCGACCCTTAGAGTAATGATCTCGATAGTTCAAAAGAGTTGCCTACACAAAGAAACAGTCTTCAACCGTCTTAGTCATGTTTCTGAGCTTTCAGAAGTTTAGACTAAATGACGATGACACACTCGAAAGAGAAAAATGCAATTGTTCACTATCAACACAGCAAGTGTGGCTTCTAGAGACGATGTGGAAAGTTCAGATAGCTCGCCTGATCCAATATACTCTCCTGGCATTGGATCCATTCTACCAGAAGCCGATGGAGTATATCGAAACACCAGGCTAAGGAGAAGAGTGGCTATTCCTTTTGACTACTCCTCCTGTCCCAATGCAAACATCGCAGTCATCATCCCAGATGAATCAACCCATTTCCAGTGGAGCTAACTCCACCATGGCATAGAATCTAACCCCTAGTTCAAGCTAAGAATGACAATGGGTAATAGAGAAGACATTCTGACTCAAATGGTGATTCAGAAGAAAGATTCAGACGAACAAATTGAACAACTAGAAGAGATGGTCAAACAACTTCTATTAGCCTCTCGCCCTCAGACAAGTTCTTCGAAAGGAAAAAAGGCCACTTGGCAAGAATACTCTTGAAGACGATCAAGAACAGCAAGATAATGCGAACTCTGAACATGCAAGATCAGAGGATACGCTACCTTTAAAACCAAAAAAGGAGGCCAAAGCTCTGGAATACATTCAAAAGTAGCTCAACATTCTTTCTCAATGAACAGAGCTCAAGAAGGTTGGAGTCACCCGACCTTATCCTGTCAAATAGGACATAGTTCCCTATCCGATGAAGTTCAAGCCACCAACGCTTCACGCGTTTGATGGCAAAGGGTCCCCAAACCAACATATCCATTATTTCCTCTAGCAAACTGGAAATGTAGTGGGTAACGATTCTATTAAGGTACGTCTTTTCATTAGCACTCTTCAGGGGGTAGCTTTTGATTGGTTCTAAAATTTGCCCGAGGGCTCAATGAGGTCCTAGACGGATTTGGAATCAAAGTTCCTCTCTTAATTCAATGAGGAACAGTCCGATCACCATGGCCAAACTCCTTTACGAGAAACAAAACGGGAATGAGATGGTCAGGGAATAGATCTAAATATACTACAACTTGACATTGCAATGTTGAGACATGTCATTACTAATACTGCTTTATACTTGTTGGCACAACTTCCTGTCTTGAATTGTAGCCCACATGGGCGGTGTCACTGCTCACACCTAGAAAGATTTTATGGAGAAAGCTAAGATAGCTGAGAAGTCGTCGGAGCATTTCAACAAATTTGAACCTCACACCAACTTCAAGGGCAACAAAGGTAAACAATGGCAGGTGTCATAGCTAAAAGCCAAAGAAACATTCACTGTTGGAGTCCAGAGTGCCAATAATAGCCAACAAAAAGAGTCGAGGAAGAAATTTTAGCGCAATTATTCATTCAAGGATGAATATATAGTTGCCAGCTTCCACGTCCTCAACAAGGAAAATCGTCTGAAGCTTCCAGAAGCTTGATGCCCAGAAGAAGTCTTAAAAACCAATAACCCAAACTATTGTCTCTATCACAGAATGTTGGGACACCCGATGAAAAACTGCTACATCCTCAAGGATAAGATCCAGACGTTCGTCAAATCAGGAATTCTCAAGCTTAAACCCGAGCAAAAGAAAGTCACCGCTATTCTATGCCAGAGATTCAAGCTCAAAATGGTGTCATCCCCATTCCTACCGCAAGAATGGAGGTGATTAACTATGACTGTCAAAACCAGCAAAGCTGAGGCTTAGTTCTTCTTACCATGACAACAGGAGAAATAATGTGGGTACATCCCAACCATCTTCAAAATGAAGATTGGACTCTTCAGAAGCCTAAAAGCAAGCAAAAGTTGAAGGCCTATAATGTCATCTTCGTGATCATTGAAGAAGAGTTCATACATGTCACTTCACTCACAGACTCAGATGGAGAAAAAGTAGCCATGATAGGGACAAGATCCGACAAAGATTATCTGATGAATTACAATCAGACGAGAACGTCCAAACAACCCTAACTAGTCAAGCAAAAGGAGACCCGGTTTGACAAAGCCTTACAGCATCCTCCAAGTGACCCTAAGGCTACGTTTAAATATGATATCATCACCCAATTAGCTAATATTGCAGCCTGTATCACCTTATTCAAACTGTTGCATTTGTCTAAGGATACGAGAGAGGTTTTGAAAGAAGCCCTGAATGATAGTGAGGCATTTCTCACCCACATAATTGAACCTCCTCAAGATGAAGGGTCCGAGCAATGCTATCAATACTAAAAGCAAATATCGCACATTACCTTCACCCCGAAAGATATGCTAGTCAAGGACCATCATTATAAATAACCCCTTTACTACACTGGAGATATAGGGTCGTCAAGGATCGAGAGGATTCACATCAATCCAGGCTCCGTACTAAGCATAATCTCACGAAGACTCTTGAGCTTCTTGGAAATTCCCCTTCATAAGCTCTCAAAGACATCTACAACCATACTCAGCTTCAACTCTAGTAGTAGTCAATCTCTTGGAAAGATCCAACTTAAGTATCAGATCGGAAACATGAAGATGGAAGTGACTTGTTATGTCATCAACGTCGAAACACCTTACAATCTCCTGCTTGGATGACCTTGGATCCACTCCAACCAGATCGCCCTTCAACACTTCATCAGTGTTTTGTAGATTTTGAGAATTTGGATCAGAATCCTGAGTTCAGCATCGCCCAAGTTGAAATAGTACCTCTATTTATACCAAAGATGTAAGGGTAGATTAGTCACTTAGGTCGAGTACTGAGAGATGGTGGCGAAGTGTGGGCGGGCGGCTACATCAGCACCTGCTTTATAGGTGTCAGCTGGTTATTGGGGGAAGGGTCACTTCAGCATTAAACGAGAAGTGAGTGGTGGTATGGCGGTGCCCCACGTGGTTCGAAGAGTCATTAAGGCTATCGAGGCTAGAGGCATAATGCGCCTGTCATGCATTAAATGTGATGTTCACACATTGCCAGTAAGAGAGGCTCAAGGCAGAAGTTGTCCTTTATCTTCGTCGGGAAGTAACATCTATCGAGTCATCCTCGTGAGGAGTTAAGCAAATGGTCGAGTGGACTCCTGGTGAGTCGTCTTTGACAAGAGGGTCGACTGGTACCGCCTTTCAAGTCGACATGAAGGAATATCAACTCAACGAGTTGGCTAAGCGAGGATCCTCACTGGGCATGGGCCGCCAAGTTGATTGGGGTATTGTATGCAAAAGTATACTTGTTCGTTGCTTGGCAATGAATTGCGCTTTGGCAAAATTAGAACACCATAAACATGTAGATTCTTTTTAGCTTTTGTAGGTGATTATCGATTTACTAATCAAGATAAAATAGTTCTATTAAATAGTAGGAGTAGCACAATAGTGATAATAAAAATAAAAAGTAAAGAGATAGAAATAAGGCACACAGATTAGGTGTCTTGTTAAAACAAAATCAAAAGAAAATTAAATAGTTACCTCCGGCTGGGTAAACTCCCTAATGCTAGGAACGGATGTAGCAACATGAGCAGATTCGAGACCTCTCCTATGCTCTCTCGCCTGACGATGCAGGTTTTCATGTTATATAAGTCTGCGTGATCTGCTCCGTGATGGAACTCCAGACATCTTCATCAAGCCCTAGTAAGAAGTTTACAATTCATTTAAGATATATGCAATACATGTATATAAATTTGAAGATATAAATTTTAAACAACATGATTTTTTATAATGGTTACCTTTTTGCTTTACAAAAGTGTTAGGTTCTACAGATTCCCTAGAAGTTGTAGGAATATCTATAAATATTTTACTATTCAAATCATTCCTAACTCATGAAACTTTATCAGATTCAGGAGATTTATCTTGACATACAACTCCTCCCTGCTCAAAGTCTTCACCATAATTGATCTTCACAACCTCCGAATCTACGAATTGTGAGACATCATAAGTATCCCTGGGCCTCCATCGACATACAACACTCCATCCCGAATGCTTCAAGCACTTTGAGTAGTATACTTGAAATGCTTATTTTAGAAATATAAATGGATCATCTTCAAAGGAAAAACATGTGGTGTTTACACTCGTCAATCCATATTCATCTACCCATATCTCGTAGTTGTCTCTCCACTTACCAGTTCCAGTCTTCATATCATACCAAACACACTGAAAGACATAAATACATTCTGCTCATCCTGGATAGTTGGTACCAAGTATGTTATCAAGGTATCCATAGTATGTCTCATCATTAGTTCCTAGGGTTGCAATTCCACTATTTTTAGTGGTTTGAGATTCTTCTATAGAATTGAATTCAAACTTGTAACCGCAAACACTGAATTCTTTATAGTGTTTAACTTTAGCATCCTGAAGTATAGATAAATATCCAAGTTTCTTATCTAATGTTGATTCTACACCCGGTAGTCGGCTTTGACAAAAAGGTTAATACAGTAAAATTACATAAAGTTGTTAGATTAAATTAATACAATGAGTCAAAAAAGATAATATAAATCTTACAAATGTTTAAACCAATTGTAAAAATTGTCCTAATGGTGTTGAAACCTAGGGTTGCAATTCCACTATTTTTAGTGGTTTGAGATTCTTCTATAGAATTGAATTCAAACTTGTAACCGCAAACACTGAATTCTTTATAGTGTTTAACTTTAGCATCCTGAAGTATAGATAAATATCCAAGTTTCTTATCTAATGTTGATTCTACACCCGGTAGTCGGCTTTGACAAAAAGGTTAATACAGTAAAATTACATAAAGTTGTTAGATTAAATTAATACAATGAGTCAAAAAAGATAATATAAATCTTACAAATGTTTAAACCAATTGTAAAAATTGTCCTAATGGTGTGTTTCAACATGCATCTCATTCCAATTACTATGCATTGCATGTATTTCATCCTTGTGTATTCTAATGTCAAAATGAGTAGTTAATGTGAGAAGTATATTATGTCATATTAAAATATATAATTATACGAAATAGACATACTCGCTAACTTCTCCAGGCATTCGATATTAAGAAGTGTTGATGCTCGTGAACAAACAGTCGATGGGGGTCTCCCGCAGTTGGATGTAGTTTTAATCCTGGTGACGGTGGGGAAGAAGAAGAGGATAAATGTTGGGGCCAACTCCTCCTCCGACTTTCTACCCGATCCTAAGCGTGCGGGGTGAACTAATAACCTGCACATACAAGAATCGCAGGAATACAAGGCTAGTTTCCCCCGTGGTACCTTCAACAATCAAGTCAGTTGATGAACTTGGGGAGGGTTTGTTGAGAGGCCCATGGACCATTGAGGTCCTTGTAGGGGTTTTTCCTCTTAAAATTATTAAAATATAAAAGGGGAGTAAAGCTAAGGTGCAAGAAGAAGTAGCCAACGTTCTCCCACCCTTACCTTCCTTACCTCCTTTTATAGCCCCCTTGCCTCTGGGAGTTTGACCCTCGGCTTTTGTTGACTATGCACAGGAGGCGGTTTGAAAGGTGAACAGGCAGGTTGCTGAGTCATATTTCTTCCTCCAGATGTCGGTAGGAGACTGGGAGGGAAGTTACTCAGTGTCAGGGGAGAGAAGTCTTCTCAGTGCTCTGTGTTTGTTAGAGTAGGCAGGGTGTAGGGTAGGTCAGTTGTTTGGTCATCCTTCTTTCTCCAGGTGGTGGCTGGGAATTAGAGGAGAAGTTATTTGTGTATAGAAAAGCATCATGGCAATTCTCTGGGAAATGACTTGTGAGTGGAATAGGCGGCTTGTGCAGGAGATCCTTGTCAAAGCGTAGATCTTGATGGGACTAGTCAATGTTGTAGCTTCGAGTGTCATTTGAAGTGGTCTTGGTCGGATCTTATCTCTTTAGTCGAGGTGGGTTGATCCGTGAGTCACCACTATGATTTGTCGACCGACAACCGAGTGAGTTTAGGGACGAGAGAGCTATCGAGACATCCGCTCGGGGAGTCATCTTAATTACAAAAGACCGACAGGTCCCATGCTTCGAGTCAGTTATGACGACTCTTGGTCAAGAGAGGGCTCGCATGCTTGACTGGTCAATAGACTTGACCTTGGTCCGGGCTTCTGAGTTTCTTAAGCCGGTCAGGATCATGGGTTTTGGGGCCATTATAGTAAATATTTCGATATTCTTATCTCTAGATGGTAAATTATCATAACAGTTGGCCCCTTTCATTTGGAGCCAACTTTGGTTGGGTCCGAGTGAAATGAATTTACTCAGGGTGTTCGAGACTTTTTAGCTAGCCGATCGTAGGTTGGAGACGTGGTGCAAGACTCGCTAACTGTCAACCTTCTGTAGATTAATGTTGTTAATTTTGGGAACAGCTTCTTCATAGGAAACGAGGCATCACGGTTAGAGTGGGTGGAGCTTCGCTTTACCTATTGATTAGTGTGAGCGGCGGTCTATATCTCCAATGATCCATTTTAAATTCCTGAAGCATATTTGCATTGGTTGCTCCAAGGATTGAGCCTCTTGAGTTCTCCCGCCTATTTCCTCGGGGGCCTATAAATAGTTGCCGACGCTGTTGAAAGAGTACTCTATCTCAAGAACATTTCCCTTCGTAGGTTCTTTCATTTCTTCCTAAGAGATTTAATCATGGCCTTTCCTCAGAATGACTGTGAGAGGAAGCTTAGGGTTCTATACATATCTCGGTCAACAATGTCTGTGGATGACGAGGCATGGTTGCATGATAGGTACGACATCTCTCGTGTAATGACCATAGGGGCACTGGATAGCTTTACTCTGGTGCATATGCATGGCGAGGACCGAGTGCCTCTCTACCTGGCGCACTGCCACTGTATCCCTTTGTAAGGGAAGTTTTTGCAGCTCTAGGGGTTTCCCCTTGCCAATTCCACCCGCACGCCATCTGCACTTTGATGGCGTTTATAGATATCTACTCCGAGGCAGAGGTGATGCCTAGCATTAGCTTGTTAGGGCACGTGGTCAGTGTGGGGTCCACTGAGGGGGGACCCCTACTATTTCTTCCGATATCGAGGTGATTTCTGCTTGGATGCTGACCTCCCAGAGTTGGATGAAGAATGGAAGAGGTTCTTCATCTGAGTGTTCGACGCCGACAATATATTATCCTGCTCGGGTTGGCTCGAGGTTCAGGAGAATGTTCTAGAGCCAAGGGCTCTTAGTGACCCTGAGGCCAAAGATCTCGAGAAGCTTCAAGGTCTTCTCGGTCTTCAAGAGTCTAGAGCTTTGGTCGGAGAAAAATTCCCAGAGATGGGAGGGTCCTCCTCGTCCTCCTCTGGCTCCGAAGCGACAGTCCTTCCTCCACCTATGGAGGTTTGTAGAAGAGGTGCCGACTCGGAGGAGCCGAGTTCTTCCCGAAGGCCTTTGAAGAAGATGAAGAGGGATTCTGAGGGTGATGATCCTTAGTCTTAGGAAAAAGCTTTTAAGAATAGATGTCCCCCCCCCCCCCCTTTTCTCTTTCTTTATCTTTTGCTCCTTTTAAGCCTAGTTGGGCCCCTGTTTTGTAAAAGATGTACAAGACTCTTTTTTGAATAAGAGTGATTTTTCCTATCTTTTGCTTTTGAGAGTTGTTGAAATGATTTGAACATGTTGAACTCTGCTGCTCTCTTTTTTTTTATAATGTCGGTCCCTTGAGGCCTTGTCTTGGGTTCATCTAGGTAGGGAACCATAGGTGAAGCACTGACTTGAGGAGTCTTTATACTTCGGGTTGCTTTTGACGTGGAATCAAAGGTTTTAGAACCGACTAAGAAGTCCTTGTGCCTTGTTTAGTTCTTGGATGAAGAGCCAAGGACTTTGTTCCGATTGGGAAGTCATTTTGCTTTGGACTTTATTCTTTAGGAAGAGCCAAGGGATTTATACCGACTGAGAAATTGTTTTGCCTTGGTTTTACCCAGATTAGGTACCAGGGGCTTTGTGCCGACTGAGAAGTCATTTTGCCTTGGACTTTATTCCTTAGGAAGAGCCAAGGGCTTTTTTCCTACTGAGAAGTCGTTTTACCTTGGTTTTACCCAGATTAGGTACCAAAGGCTTTGTGCCGACTAGGAAGTCATTTTGCCTTAGACTTTATTCTTTAGGAAGAGTCAAGGGCTTTATACCGACTGAGAAGTTGTTTTGCCTTGGTTTTACCCAGATTAGGTAAGGTCTTTATACCGATTGAGAAGTTGTTTTGACTTGGTTTTACCCTAAGGAGGTACCAGGGGCTTTGTGCCGACTGAGAAGTCATTTTGTCTTGGTTGTACCCTGAGGAGGTACTAAGGGCATTGTATCGACTGAGAAGTCATTTTTCCTTGGTTTTACCCTGAGGATGCACCAAGGTCTTTATACCGACTGGGAAGTCGTTTTACCTTAGTTTTACCCTGAGGAGGTACCAAGGTCTTTATACCGACTGAGAAGTCGTTTTGCCTTGGTTTTACCCTAAGAAGGTACCAAGGGCTTTTTCCCGACTGAGAAGTCGTTTTGCCTTGGTTTTACCCAGATTAGGTACCAAGGGCTTTGTGCCGACTGAGAAGTCGTTTTGCCTTGGACTTTATTCTTTAGGAAGAGCCAAGGGCTTTTTTCAGACTAAGAAATTGTTTTGCCTTGGTTTTACCTAGATTAGGTACCAAGGGCTTTATACCGACTAAGAAGTCGTTTTCCCTTAGTTTTACCCAAATTATGTACCGAGGTCTTTATACCGACGGAGAAGTCGTTTTGCCTTGGTTTTACCTAGATTAGGCACCAGGGGCTCTATGCCGACTGAGGAGTTGTTGTGCCTTGGGCCTATCCTGAGGTGGCACCAAAACTGTTGACTGAGAAGTCATCGAGCGTTGGGCATATCCTGAGGAGGCGCTGAGGTCTTGTAACCGACCGATGAGTCGTTTTGTCTTGGTTTTACCCAGATTAGGTACCAAGGACTTTGTTCTGATTAAGGAGTCGTTATGCCTTGGGTCTATCCTGAGGTGGCACCTGTAAGCATATAAAATTGCTTATAGGTCCCTTAACACGGCTCAATACGAACTAATGAACCATCGGGCGACGTATCTAAGCACGAACGTCAGTCCACAACACCGGAGCCAAGTGACAGGCAACAAAGCGGATTAACAAGGCTACGAAGCTGACGAACCGCATGTGAACGACGGAATGAATCCACTCACGTGCGGAATCAAACCAACGGTTCAGGGAGTCAACGAGTCATCCAACCATATAACGGATTCGAACTCAGACACCAAAGCCGATTTACTGCCTAATCGGGATCCAGACTTCCAAATCAGGATTCAGAACAAATCGGGGTTCAGAGCAACGCCACAGGCGAACTCGGATGAATCGCGATCGAGTCACGATCAGTTTTGGAATCAAGCTCAGAATCGGATTTATTGCCAAATCAGGAATCGAGTCAACGAATCGATTTCAGACCAATCAACCGCATCACGAACAAGGCGGATACAAGAACCGAAACAACCGAACGACGGACGCAAAACCCGGAGGGGCTCGGCCGAAACCGAGCCACCAGATCTACGTCGTTACACTCCGGATCTAAGCTTGGTTCTTAGATCCCGAGATTCGAGCGGTCGTTTCCTTGGTGAAACGATCCCTCCCGGCTATTATCTCCTTGGTGGGATAATACCCGTAATACGTCGTAGATCTGCTTGGATCCAGATCACGCGGTGGTCCACGGTAAGCAACCCCGGCGCAGGCAAACAACCCACAGAAGCAAGAGACCGGATAACAGGATCTTGTGATTTGTTCGGTAAAAGAGAGAAGTTGTAATTTTGATTTCTTTGTTTTATTTTGATTTTCATTGTAAGCCGGATCTTATAAAAAGACCGGATCTCTTTGTAACGCATAAAGTTGTTAACTGAGTGCAATGACATCGATAATGAAGAAAACACCAGTTTTCCACGCGAACAATCTGGCGACCACAGTGGGAGCCACCGATCTCACTGCTGAGATCGGAGCGTCGCAGCCGCGGATCTCGATCCCGGTCGTGGAGGAGGTCGAGTATGAGTTCGACCAGCAGAAGTACGAGGAGTATGTGTCCTCGTCCAGATCTACCTCCCTCCCGTAAGTCCAAGAAATTCCAGAAGTTCTCCTCCAGGAGAAAAGTCCGTTGGTGCGAAGAAGTTGAAGCCACCAACGACAATCTCACCCCGATCGACGCCGAAGTTGCGTCGGGTGAAGTCCCATCGGCCTCTAAGCAGGTTAAATCCGCCCTCGAAGGCGTGGTGACTCTCTCTAAGAGAGCTCGCCAGAGGCAGCGTCAACGCCTCGCGAAGCAATTCGCCAAGGCCATGGAGTCCGTTGACGGGGTCCGCTATAATGCGGATCTGAAGAACAGACGAGGCAAACAGCCTCAACATCAAGTGAAGAGTGGTTCCTCCAAGCCATCAACGATGGAGTGGGTCCGGGTCAAACGGAACCGTACGACGCTGGAGGAGCGTATCTGCAAACGCCGCGCATTATCGGCACAAGTACGGGCCAAAGCCGAAGAAGCCCGTCGGAAGCTACAGAAGGAGGTGGTCAAGAAACCGCCATCAACTCGTATGGTTTGGAGGCCGAAGTCTGAAGCGGCGGTTCAGACCAAGGAACAACAACTGCAGCCGCCGAAAGTTCAAACTACGGCGAATCAACCTAAGTCGCTGGTAATTTCCGCAACTGTTCTGGGAGATCCCACAAGACCATCCCAGAGGAGGAAGTCAGTTTTGGAGCGCCTCGGTCCGCTTCCCAAAGAACGAGGCAAAGCTCCAGTTCAAGAACGGTTGGGGCCAATGAAGAAGTCTCAAACAATTCAATATGCTGGGGGTTGCCGCAACCCTCAACATTTGGAGAAAATCGTGGCAACCAAGCGCACAACTTTGCGCATCGAAGTGCAGGAACCCGCTGAAGATTCACACCCACAAAGGTGCGTTTCGAGGCGTGTGACTCTGGAAAGCCCAAAGAAGGCAATCCAACCTCAGATGGAAACATTATCATCTGATAGTGATAGTGTTATACCTGAAAAGTCGTGCCCGCACACGATAGGTTAACTATCGTGCTGGGGGTACGAATAGAACCAGAAAGAGGAGTCCCCGAGAACAGGAAATTCAATGCCCCTGTTCCAAACTCATTCGGGCGGTATTGTCTGAATGCAACTGCATCAAGGCGGTCCCCGAAAGAGTCTTAGTTTTCGAAAGACTCAGTGCGGAGACGCCAAAGCCAAGGACTAGACGTTTCCGAAGAAGAAGAACAATGGTCGAAGACGGTGAACGTTCAAGGGTCACTGCCAACATGACCAGCAATGGGACATCGGCACGGGATGATTTCGAGTCGATTCTGAGAGCCTCCCGGCCTAGAACCCGTCTGCAGTCCGGAACCATCGAGCGAGCAACCTATGGTAGGGTTCGGACAAGACGCCCTTCAGAAGATGAAGAATCTGATGCCGGCTCCGTAGTCGCATCAGATAATATGGTATCCAGTGAGGGACAACCCCGCGAGGCACTTATGATAAGTGCGGAACAAATCGCCAAGATGCTTGAAGACGCCTTAGCTAAGCAACAGGAAACCTTCAGGTTTGAAATGCAGATGGCCATGCAAAACATGAGAGAAATGCATGACCAACAAATCCAAGCATTGACGAACCAGCAAGGCGAGCCGAACCGTCGTAACCCGGTTAATCTGGAAGATGAGGACACAAATGCGAATGAGACGCATAATGCCAATAATCCTCCCGTCAATGCAGGGGGTGGTAACGAGAATGCTAATGAAAACACAGGTGAAAATTTGAAGATCAAAAACCTCGAGAGCAAAATCAATACATTGATTTCCGCTCAAGAGACGAAAAAGACGGGCATTCCTTGTCCATACCCAAGAGAGTGGGAATCAATCCCATATCCGGCGAAGTTCAGTCTAATTAACTTCACGCCGTTTAATGGGATGGGTTCACCCACTCAGCATTTGATTTACTTCAAATCGCACTTGGGAGTCATCTCTGGTAATGAGCCTCTGATGGTGCGGTCATTCGTCGGCACTCTTCGCGGAGCCGCCTTCGATTGGTATCGCCGACTCAAGCCAGGAAGCATAAACAGCTGGGACGACATGGAGACGAAGTTCCTTACAAATTTCTTCGACGACGACACCGAGATCTCTATCGGATCGTTGCTCGACGAGAAGCAGAAAGACGGGGAGTTAGTCGACACCTTCGTCAAAAGATTCCGGAACAAGGCGATGAATTGCCGGGACCCGATCACCGAGGAATTCATTCTCCAGACTTGCCACAACAACCTCGCATTGGACGTATTGGAGGCAATGGGGACAGCACCGTCTGACACTTGGAAGGATCCCAGCCGCATTGGCAGCAACGGCCTCAGAAACAAAAGTCTTCGGAGCCGAGGTTTCCCAAAGTCTACTCCTTTAAGGATGATGAAGTTCTCGGCATCTTCAAATACTTGTTGGAGAACAACAAAATCTAGCTGCCGGCGATCGTGGATCAAGAGGGAGCCAGCAAGGTGACGGATCCAAAGTACTGCGCGTACCACAGAGCGGTCCACCACCCTACGAGATCATGCTACCACCTAAAGGACAAGATCCAGGCGTTAATCGATGTAGGGGTCATAACCCCAAAACCAGCCAAGAATGTGGGAGCAAACGCAGTGTCAATCAGTTTTGGATCGGTGCCTACAACTTGGTTCGAGCCAAAACGCGTCACCAAAGTAGGGATGAAGACGGTGAATGACGATCCGCACGGACAGCGCCAAAAGGGACTTGTGCCGCACACAACCCCAAATGGCGAAATCCTTTGGGTTCATCCAGATCTGATTGGAGATGAACAATGGGCCGGTTCGTCATCCGGGAGGAAGTCTAAAGGAAAAGGGAAGTCTTGTTATGGAGTCTCTGCTATCCCAGGGGAAGATGACGAAAGAATCCCCACTTTCCCACTTTCCGACGAAGAACAGGAAGTCTTCGCGACCCAGAGTGGAAATGAGTATCACTTCAAATATCCATCTCCTGGTGATCAATTAGCTGAGCAGGGGGTGACAAAACGGGGACCAGCCAAGACTCTCACAGAGCTGGGGGTGATTACGGTTCCTAAACCGAGAGAAGAATCCCCAAGAGGTGCAGAATCCGAAGCAGTCTCGTTTCAGCCGCCCGATTGGAAAGGATAAACCGGAGAGTTCGAAAACTCCACGCGCCTTCGATATCATGGCTCAGCTAGCTAATATTCCAGCGCGGATAACGCTATATGAGTTGCTGCGGCTGTCTAAAGAAACTAGAGAAGCGTTGCAAGAGGCCTTGGCCGATTCAGAAGCATTCCTCACTCGGATCAAACCGGCGCCTGAGGAACTAGAACTGTTAGCTCAACAGTGCAATGTGGCAGCTAAGAACATTCCCTGCATCACCTTCACCAAAGAAGACATGCAGACGAAGAATTCAAACCATGATCGGCCCTTGTATTTTGTCGGGTACATTGGCTCCAGCGAGGTCAACCGAATCCAAGTAGATCCGGGTTCCGCTGTGAGCATTATGCCGCTTCGCCTAATGCATATCCTTGGCATTCCAGTCAGCAAATTGGCGTCTACAGGCACAGTCATTTACGGATTCAACACCAGCGGGTCAAGGCCTTTGGGGAAGATCCGAATAAAATGCCAAATGGGCGATCTGAAGACGGAGGTCACGTGTTACGTGATAGATGCTGAGACATCCTATAATTTACTATTGGGTCGGCCTTGGATCCATAGTAATGTTATAGTTCCCTCCACCTTACATCAGTGTCTGAAATATGTCGACACTGATGGAAGGGTCAGGACGGTGGTCGCAGATAAGCAACCATTCAAAGGGTATGAGAATTACTTCACTGATTCTCTCCTTTATGGTAACGAATCTGACACGGAACCATCGATCCAAGGCACGGACAGCGGAGAAGAAGCTGATTCCGAGGCCGGATTCGATTACAATGGCGGTTTTGTTTTAAATGACATTGTACCCTTTGTAATCAATCTTGACGATGAACAATCGTCAGATGGCGGTTGTAACTGGCAACTTGCTGATATTGAAATAAATCATGATTTAGAGTACTCCTTGTCTCTTAATGATGCGATAAAGGGATTATATGATAACCCAGATTTATGTATGCCGCTCCGATCATCCTATGTAACGAAGAGAAGTCTCCAGCATTCTTTCGGAACAACCCGAATTATTCCTGCCAAGGTAGGGGGACAAAAGGAAGTGATTTATGGTAAAGGAGAAAATCTTCCGTTGCCAGATCATTTCCTAAGTGAAGATGAAGATGATGACAAACCTGGTCAGCATTTGTCTAAATATAGTCCGGAAGCGCGCAAGCTCATGGAAAAGCAGGGATACGATTTTACACTCGGAGAAGGTTTATACTTCGATCGAGGATCCCGTATCCCAGTCAAAGCGGCATACGTACCAAAAGGAAAACCCGATGACTATTACCGTCACAAGAGAGGCTTAGGCTATGTCTCATCAGATGACGAATGTGGTTGGCAAATTATCGATCAAATTGCTAACAAAGCTAAGGATGGGTACTTGCCAGATTCTTCAGCTGAGGATTCCGACACAAGTTTGGGAGAAATGTTCAAAACCTTAATGTCAAACATGACTACAGCTGATCCATCTACGTTGGAGGATGACGATCAAATGCCAACGTGGGAAGACCCATGGGTTCATCACCTAAACATGCAGTACGGTGATAGGTTCGAACAGAGAGAACCACCAACCGAAGATGAAGTAGTCCAAATTAATATGGGCAATGAGGCCAATCCAAAGCCCATATTCATCAGCGGTAGTCTTCCTCCAGATGAGAAGGAGGAATTAATTGCCCTAATCAGAGAATACATTGATGTCTTCGCCTGGAACTACGAAGATATGCCAGGACTCGACCCTAATGTGGCAATGCACCGCCTTGACATCAAGCCGGATGCCAAACCTGTCAAACAACAGCAAAGACGGTTTCGTCCGCAGATTATGGAAGCCATTGAGGCAGAGGTTAAGAAGTTGATCGATTCGGGATTTATCCGAGAAGAACAACATCCAGACTGGTTAGCCAACATCGTTCCCGTCATGAAGAAGAATGGCAAAATCAGGATTTGCATCGACTTGCGTTGACCCTCGGGTTTCGAACGTCGTACGTTAACACAGTTTATACTCGTACGTTTACTGGAGTATACACAGTTTAAATTCTTAAGGTATTAGAGCATGGTGGTCCCAAGTGTCGGGGCTACAAGACCAACTGTTAAAGCTGATTCATCTGCATGTGTGGATTTTATCCTGAATTTGTTGGATGCTCAAGTCACGAGACCAACCAGTGGAGTTGGTGCGTCAATTGACTCGCATTTATAGAATTTTTGGCAAATTCTCAGCCATCAACGGGTTTGATGAGCCTTTACCGACTACCGTTTGAGTCGGGCTAGCATGCGGATTGTTCAAGTCCGTTCCGCATGTGACGTTAAGCTAAAAGAGTTAACCCTTTTAGTGCTACGATATTGAATACGTAGACTTCGTCTTTCTCACGGGAATAGACTACCCGGCGACGCGTGTTAGGCGTTGACTTTAGGGTTTTTGGCTAACCCCCAGCCTTCAACGGGTTTGATTAGCCTTTACCGACTACCGTTTGAGTCGGGCTAGCATGCGGATTGTCTAAATCCGTTCCGCATGTAACGTTGTGCTAAGAGAGTGAATTCTCTGAGACTTTGTGCTATGATGTTGAATACATAGGCTTCGCCATTGTTACGGGAATAGGCTACCCGGCAACGTGTATTAGACGCTGACTTATCCCTACTTAGGCTTCGGGATGAGATACCCCAGAATCAAACTCTGGTGTCTTTTTCAATCGGTAAAAGACTAAACCGGCGACGCGTGTTAGGCGTCGGCATATCCTTTCTTAGGATTCAGGATGAAATTCCCCATGCGTGTAAGGCATGGATTTTGGTGTTATTAATAACAACCTGCCACAATGTTGAATATGTGAACGGGTGTTCTTTTTAAACGGTTAAGAACTAACCGGCAGCGCGTGTCAGGCGCAGACTTATCGGCGACACGTGTTAGGTGTCGACATATCCTTTCTTAGGATTCAGGATAAAATACCCCAGAATCGGACTCTGGTGTCTTTTTTGTACGGAAAAAGACTAAACCGGCAGCGCGTGTTAGGCGCAGACTTATCCCTGCTTAGGATTCGGGATAAACTTCCTATTACCTGTGAGGCACAAATTTTGGGAGTTGAAAAAGGTGGTGTCTTCTCTTGGGGCAAAGACGAACCCGAAATGGGAGAGGAAGAATTTTATATTCTATCTCCCGATGCTGAAAAGAAGAATTTTATATTCTATCTTCAGCTGGAAAGGAAACTCGAGGTGGGATCTCCACCCCCAGAATCCGGAAGGGTGAAACCAAGAGTGGAATCTCCACCCCGAGGTTCGAAAAGATTCAGATAAACCTAACTGTCGGAAGGTTTGATTACTAAGCTAAAGATGAATTTCTCGTTTATCGAGAATGAATTATGGTTTTGACCCTAACTGTAGGAAGGTTTGG
>NC_033800.1:107608509-107646896 GCF_001876935.1 Asparagus officinalis
GAACTTCCGCTTCAACTGTTAGATCCTTAAAGAGCACTTCAACCTTCGGATCTCTAATCCCCAACCTAATCGTCATCAAGTAAAAGAAAAAAAAAAGAAAAAAAGAAAAAGAAAAAGTTCAGACAGAATGTTATACAACTCACATATGAACATATATAGATGGACTACATATCCTAATATAAAACTACGTACCTTTCTTTCATATCTCTGATCTTTTGAAGAAACTCTTCATTCTCCATATGAGTCCATGGCCTATCTTCTTCCATTTCCATCATGTTTGCTCCTGACATTAGAGTATCGATCACAGAAAAGAGAGAGGGAGAGGATTTAGGGTTTTGATCTGCATGGGATTTCTAAACAAGGAACTTGTGGATAAGTGAATTATATAGAGATGTCTGAGTTGCGTGCTGGAACTCTAGTTTGCTAGCTAGAGTGTTTTCAAAGTTTTGGTCCTAGATAAAGATGTTAAATAAGGAGATCATGGGAAGATAGATTCAATTACTCGATCGGAATGGACGGTGGATGCACATAATGTCGACTGATAAATTAAGATTCATTGATTTCTAATTTGTCATCCAATTTAACTAGTCATACTCAGCTTTTTTTCATCCATTTTTAATTAGTTGCGCTTGTTTTCTACTATTTGATTATTATTGACCTGGAGGTATAGATAGGGGGTACTTCTCTTGTGTGCTTTAGAACGGTGCCTATAATATTGTACGCAAATCAAAGGTAAAAGCTGTATCACGTCAATTAATTTTATGTTTAAACATGGATGAAACTCTTAAAATCATTGTACTGCCTCGAAATTTAAGATTTGCGATGGAGGTTGAGAGTCATATATAATTTCATACGACACATCAAATGCTTTGGTTAATTTGCACTTAAATGCTCTACAGTTCCACTAATGTTGCATTGTAGTATTCTCTATTTTAAAATTATACACTTAAATGCCTTGTTATTTTAAAATGTTGAAAATAAATACTTCAAAGTTTCAAAATGTTGTTTGATGAAAATTGAGGATTTTAAAACATCTGAAAAAGTGGCGGGATGTCTGAAGGCGTACGATAGTCTGGCGATCTGGTGACTATCTTGCGCCCCTGCCTGGAAATTCATGGCGAGGAAGAAGAAAGCTAGCGGAAGAAAGATTCTAAACATCGGTCTGAGATCCTCAAGCTCTAATCTCCTAGATTCTGATGATCATATTGATAGTTTCTTTGAGGAAGATGATGAAGGCAATTGTATAATGGGATCTACTGGTCCGAAAGGGGAAAGGAAGAAGAAAACTATGGAGGAAATTCTCAATTCCTCAGATTTCCTTGTTAATCCTTCGGTCTCTCCTTGTGTGAATGGAATTCAATCTCGTCAACTCAATTCTTGTGGAGATAGTGACTCTCGTAGGATATCTTGGGCGGAGGAGGTTGATGTAGAGGTAATTTCTTCAGATTTTCCTACTCTTCAGAGCTCTTCTTCGAAATTTGCAAGTGTTCTTGAATTATCTTCAAAGATTCCTGAAAAATTTTCTGATATGAATACTGTTTCATTGAAGAAAATTGCTGAGGTTAATCATGTGCCAAGTGAGGAAAATCCTTTAAGTCACCATCCAGTATCTGATTTTAATAATGAGGATGTTAGTGATCAGACTAAAAGGACTGAAAATTCTAATGAGGTTAAAGTACCAAAATCTTTTGTTAGTCTCTTCTCTGACAATAGGAAATCAGGAAATGGAATGCCTCTAAAGTTCTTACCTTCATCACAACATAATACAGTTTTATTTTCCAATGATGAATGGAAGGAGGGAGAAGTTATTTGGAAAAATGCCTTAATTGGTCATATCATTGGCTTAAATGTAAAATTCAAAGCTATGGAAGCTTATGTTAATAAACTCTGGGGAAAAATTTCTATTCCTAAGGTTTCCTTAATCAAACAAGGCTTGTTCCTGTTTGACTTTCAAACTGAGAATCAAATGAGAGAAATTCTTGAGGCTGGCCCTTGGTTCTTTGGCTCCAGACCTCTGATGCTAAAACCTTGGAGCATAGACACAGACATAGATAAAATGCAAGAACAATCTTACCCTATCTGGGTGCAGTTTCCCAACCTGAGGTTAAACCTATGGAGTTCTACTGGAATTAGTAAAATTGCAAGCCTCATTGGAAAGCCTATTGCAACTGATATGCTTACTGCCACCAGACAGAGATTGAGTTATGCTAGAGTGCTTCTTGATATTAAATTACCTTTGGAAGATCCTCTACCTGATTTTCTAACTATCCAAGGTCCTGATGGAAAGAGCTTTAAGCAATCTGTGACATATGAATTTAAACCTATATGGTGTTCCTCATGTTGCAAAATTGGCCATGATACTGAGCAGTGTAGAAACAGAAAGATGAAGAAAATGTGGGTTCCTGTTGTTAATCAAGCTGGAAAAGCAACTGAAGATGTTTCAAGATATGAACAACAGAAGGAGAATCTTGAAAATGAAAGTAGTTTACCTGGAGCATCAACCTGGTAAATTTGGATATTGAAAAACATGCACAGGCTACTGGAAAACATGCACAGTCTCTGTCTGGTCAAGCTAGCCTTGAGATTGAAAGTTCATCAAGTCTAAAAGATATAGATATGGAAAAACATGCACAAGCTGTAAAACATGCACAGATTCAGTCTGGATTTCAACAGGCTAACATCTCTTCTCCTACTGCAAGCAAATATGCTCATTTACAGCAAGCTAGCTTCTCTTTTCCAATTATTAATGCATCTGGATTTTCTAGTGTTAAGAAAGCTAATTCAGCCAAAAGAGACTTTATGCCTGGAGCAGCTCCTGCAGATATTCAACCCTCTCAGTTCTCTATACTAGAACAGCTGGCTTTTAACTCCTCTTGTGTAGATAGAGGAGGGAAATCATTATAACATGCATTTTGCTATCTGGAATATCAGAGGGTTTAATAAATCCTCTAAGCATTCTATAGTTAAGCACTTTATTCAAGAACATAAACTTTCTTTAATAGCTCTCTTGGAAACAAAAATCCCTGAAAATAAGCTCCCTGTGCTAGCAAGAAAAATTACAAATGGCTGGCATTGGATATCTAATGTGCATGAAGCTAGAAACTGCAGAATTTGGATCCTTTGGGATAATGATTCCTTGATTATTCATAATGCCATTCTTTCAGAGCAATACATCACTTTGTCTGTAGAATCGAGAGATGGGAAATTTTCCAGTATGTGCACTTTTGTTTATGCTCTCAACCAAATGCCTAACAGGAGAATTCTCTGGAGGAAATTGCTAGAATATAAGCATAATGTTTCTGGCCCTTAGATTATTGGTGGTGACTTTAATACAATTGCAAGTTATGAAGAGAAAATTGGAGGGCTCCCTGTATCAGAAGCAGATACAGAAGATTTTCAAAGCTTCTTAAATAATGGCCAATTGATGAACTTGAATACCACAGGCTGCTTCTTCACTTGGTCAAATAAGCAAGATGCAGAAAATAGGATTTGGTCCAGACTTGACAGGTGCCTAATAAATGAAGATTGGTTGCATCTTTACACTTCCAGTCAAGTGGAATATCTCCTGCCCAAATGCTCAGATCATTCTCCTGCTTTAATTTCCATTGCTGAAAATGACAGGGAGGAGGGTATTAAACCTTTCAAATTCTTTAATATGTGGGTGAAACATCCTGATTATCTCTCAACAGTTAAAGCTGTATGGGAGCAAAATATTGAAGGTTATAAAATGTTTAAGTTCCACACAAAGCTCAGGAAGCTGAAGACTGCTCTGAAAAATCTGAATAAAAAGCATTTTATGAACATTAGTGTGCAGGTTTGCAGAGCTAAGGATGAGCTTGAGGACACTCAGAGGCAACTTAGCAATAACCCTTTCAGTTCTGTCCTGATTGCTAAAGAAAAAGAATGCATTAAGAAGTATGAAAGTCTGCTGGATTGTGAATATTCTTTCTTTAAACAAAAAGCAAATATTAACTGGTGTTTACAAGGTGACAAGGGCTCAAAACTTTTCCATTCTGCCATGAAGAAGAGAAGGCATACCAATAAAATTCTATCTCTTCAAACTGAAGAGGGGGTCAGAATCACTGATAAGCTCCTGGTGATTGATGAAATAACTGGATATTACAAAAAACTGCTTGGCTATTCAGTTCCTACTCTATCTCCTAATCCAGAGGTTATTGCAAATGGTCCTCAACTCTCAACTGATCAGAAGTTAATGCTAAGTCTGCCTGTTACTAGAGAGGAGATCAAGAAGGCTATTTTTTCTATGTCTAATGATAAAAGCCTAGGTCCTGATGGTTATAATGCTTTTTTCTTCAAAGCCACATGGGAAGTTATCAGTGATGATTTATATCAAGCTGTTGAAGAATTTTTCAATTCAGGAAGACTTCTGGGTACGTTCAATGCCACCTCTATTTCCCTTATTCCTAAGATCCTTAATCCTCTATCTGCTTCTGACTACAGACCTATATCCTGCTGTAATTGCATTTATAAAATCATCTCTAAAGTCATTGCTTCTAGGATCCAAAAAGTTATGGGTTCTCTAATTAGTGATGCCCAAAGTGCCTTCATAAAGGGTAGGCTTATATCTAGTAATATCCTCTTGGCTCAAGAATTGGTTAAGCACTATGGCAGGAAACAAACTTCCCCCAGAGCAATGTTAAATATAGATTTGAGGAAAGCTTTCGATATAATCAGTTGGGATTTTATCAGAGGTATGCTGATAGGCCTGGGGTTTCCAGAAAACATGATCAGCTGGATCATGGAATGCATTACCACTCCCAAATTCTCCATTTCTATCAATGGTTCTCTTCATGATTACTTTCAAGGTGCTAGAGGGCTTAGACAAGGAGATCCAATATCATCATATTTGTTTGTTATTGGCATGGAATATTTGTCAAGAAGGCTAAATTTTCTCAAGGGGGACAGACTTTTTAAGTTTCACCCAAAATGTTCAAATCTGAACTTGACTCACCTCATTTTTGCGGATGACCTCCTTCTGTTCTGCAAAGCTGAAGTGTACTCTATATCAAAATTATGGGAATGTCTTAAGGAGTTCAGTCTAGTTTCGGGGCTTGAACCTAATCCCTCCAAATGCTCTGTCTTCATGTCTGGGGTTGATGAAAATTTGAAGCAACAGATTTGTGCTCTTCTTGACTTCTCTGAGGGTATTTTACCCATGAGATACCTGGGTATGCCACTGATTTCAAAAAGGCTCTCTTGGCTTGATTGCAGTCCTCTCATTAGCAAAATTGTTGCTCAAATCCAAAACTGGCAACACATAAAAATCCTGTCTTATGCTGGGAGATTACAGTTAATTAAATCTGTCATTATGGGTATACAAATTTTCTGGACTAGCAATTATATCTTACCACTTAAAGTGCTGGAGAGAATTGACAGGTTATGCTCTGATTTTTTATGGGGGCATAAAATCCATTTAGTCTCCTGGAATCTGTCTGTCAAGAATTCAAACTGGGGGGTCTGGGTCTTTTTTCTGCTAAACTCTGGAATTATTCAACAGTTGCTAAAATGTTGTGGATGATACATCTTAAAAAGGATATCCTGTGGATCAGATGGATACATGGACACTATTTGAGACAAAATGATATTTGGCAGGTGAAGGCAAAAGCAAGTGATTCTTGGACATGGAGGCAACTTTTAAAAGTTAGAGATATACTGAAGAATAAAACTGGAAGTATAGCTAATCTGATAAATGCAATTAGCAGCTGCTGCACTTATGGAATAGTCAGTATCTCTTCTATTTACAGGACTATTTTCCAGCAACATAGCTCTTTTGAAGGATCTGACACAATTTGGGGGGGTTGGCATTACCCTAAGCATTCTTTCATATTATGGCTTGCATCTCTCTCTAGACTTCTCACACAAGACAGGTTGTGTAACATGAGATTACTTAGTTCAAGCCAATGTGTATTCTGTTCAGTTCAATCAGAATCATGCCAGCACTTATTCTTTGAATGCCAATATTCAGCAAATGTATGGAATAAAGTGATGGACTGGTTGAAGTTCAACTGGAGATCATGCTCTTGGGATCTTTTGATGAACTGGTTCAATCGGAATTTGAGAGGTAAAAGCTACAAAAAGAAATTGAAGAGAATTGCTCTTTCAGTGTCAGTATATGTTCTATGGCAAGAGAGGAACTACAGGATTTTTCAGCAACAAAGAACATTAAGGTCCCCTGAGTCACTTTTTCATTCTATCAAACTCAGTGTGTATAAAAAAGTTCTAAATGATAGGCTTCCACAACATATTTTTCAGTTCATTGATAAACTGTCATAGAGTTAGACTGGTTATTTAGAATCAGTCTTTGATTTTTGTATCTTTGATAGGTACAAACTTTCCTATACTTGGTGATGAATAAAATTTTACATTCATTTACCAAAAAAAAAAATGTTGTTTGATGTGGTGCCCTTTGTTAGTAATTAGTAGATTCTTGAAATGTTCTCATTGACCTATCACATAATATTATAACATATTTCTCTACCCTTAAAGTTGATCTAATTTATAAATATACCCACCCTATGCTATATCCCTTTTCATCTTCTTTTTCTCACCGAAATCTCACATTCTCTCTGCTTATTCCCCAATTTCTCTGCATGAAATTGAAGATGAGGAAAAGTTAACTTAAAGATTTTGTAGCAGCACTTGAAGGCGGAGAAGCGTAATTTGAACGTTAGGATACAAAATTTAGTTGATAATGAAAACACATTAAAATATAGAGAGAGATATATATGAGACGATATAATGTTAGTTTAGGGGGTGGATACCAACCTCCGCCGGCGACGAAGCTCCGACGAGCTTGAGGATCCGCGCAGATGAGCGTGGATGTCGACGGCGAACTCCAGGCTCAGTTCGAGATGGAGCTCGAGCAGGCGAGCTCGAAAATGGTGTTTCTGACCCGCGCGATTCAGCAGCTCGACCCCCGCGTTTCAGCAACTCGACCCCCGCGTTCAGGACTCCGACGTCCGCGTTCTGGCTTTCCCACCCTCGCGTCCGAGCGGACCGCTGGCGACAGGCTGTCGCCAGCCTGTCACCGATTCGCCTATAAAAGCAAACCCCAATGCCTAGGGTTTAGTTGCTTTTTTCCCCCTTTCGTTTTCTTCTGGCGGCGAATCCTCTTAACGCAGCAGCGTTCATCCCAAAATCGCAGCAGCGATTTTCAATCCCCAGCTTTCATTCAACAGGGTTTGAAGGGGGATAGTTAAGAAGAGAGATAAAACAGAAGAGGGTATTTATTGTGGGTATTAACACTGTAGCTACAGTGTTCATTTGAGAAATCTCAGTTTGGGATTTGCTCTTCAATTGTAATTTCTTGTTTGATTAATAAGAAATTGACTGTGTGGTTCCCGAGGACGTAGGCAGTTGCCGAACCTCGTTAAAACTTGGTGTACTTTTCCTATTCTGCATTTCTATTGCATTAGGGATTTAGGCATTAAATTCCCAACAACTGGTATCAGAGCGTGAAACGATCTAGAGGAAGTCAGATTCAAGTGGGAGCCATGACCGCAGATGAAGGAAAACTGAGACTTGAGAAATTTGATGGAACAGATTTCGGATTCTGGAAAATGCAGATAGAGGATTATCTGTATCAGAAAAATCTGTATCAGAAAAATCTGTATCAACCACTATCGGGGAAGAAGCCAGATTCTATGAAGGAAGAAGAGTGGAACCTTCTAGATAGACAAGCCCTCGGAGTTATCAGATTGACGTTGACTCGTAATGTTGCGTTCAACATAGCGAAGGAGAAGACCATGGCGGGTCTTATGGCAGCACTCTCAAACATGTATGAGGAGCCATCAGCCGCGAACAAAGTTCATTTGATGCGGCGGTTATTCAATCTGAAAATGGCGGAAGGCGCGTCAGTAGCACAACACCTCAATGAACTTAATACGGTTACAACCCAATTGAGTTCAGTTGAGATCGAGTTTGATGAGGAAGTTCGGGCGTTGATACTTTTATCTTCCCTACCAGAGAGTTGGAACGCTACAGTCATGACAGTGAGTAGCTCGCCGGGAAAGAAAAAGTTGAAGTTCGACGACGTTCGTGATTTGGTTCTCAGTGAGGAGATCCGACGGAGAGAGACGGGTGAAGCTACAACCTCTTCAGTATTACATACAGAGTCAAGAGGTAGAAATTCAACCAGAGGAAACGGACGAGGAAAATCAAACTTCAGAGGTAGATCAAAGGACAGGAGGTCCAAATCAAGGAATCCAAGCAACAGCTCGAAGGCTATCGAGTGTTGGAATTGTGGAAAGACCGGGCATTACAAGAATCAGTGCAAGAGTGCACAGAAGGAGAAGGAGGCGAAGACAGAGGTGAATGTCACCTCCACTTCAGGAGGAGACGACGCATTGATATGCTCTTTGGAGAGCAAGGAGGAATCTTGGGTGTTAGATTCAGGAGCGTCGTTCCATGCTACCTCTCAAAAAGAATTCTTCGAGAATTATACTCCCGGAAATCTTGGATACGTATATCTTGGTGATGATCAACCATATGCTATTGTGGCAAAGGCGTGGTGAAAATTAAGTTGAACGGGTCAGTATAGGAGCTGAAGGATGTCAGGCATATTCCTGACCTGAGAAAGAACTTAATATCCGTAGGCCAGTTGGCTGACGAAGGATATACCATGACCTTCCATGGAGATGATTGCAAGATCTCAAAGGGCGCAATGACGATTGCCCGAGGCAGGAAGACTGGTACCCTATATATGACAGCATGTGCACGTTGTTTGATCTCAGTTGCAGCAGGCAATGAGACTTCAAAGCTGTGGCACCAGAGACTCGGTCATATGAGTGAAAAGGGGATGAAAATCATGCACACAAAGGGAAAACTCCCAGGACTGCAGTCAGTGGAGATGGATATGTGTGAAGAATGCATACTTGGAAAGCAGAAGAGAGTCAGCTTTCAGACAAGTGGCAGAATCCTCAGGAAAGAGAAGCTAGAGCTCGTTCACTCAGATGTTTGGGGACCAACAACCACCGCGTCCATTGGTGGAAAACACTACTTCGTGACTTTTATCGATGATCACTCTCGGAAAGTGTGGGTCTACTTTCTGAAGCATAAGTCAGAAGTATTTGAAGCTTTCAGGAGATGGAAAGCTATGGTCGAGAATGAGACCGGTCTGAGAATAAAGAAGCTCAGAACCGACAATGGCGGTGAGTATGAAGACACCGGATTCAAAAAGTTCTGCTATGAGCACGGGATCAGAATGGAGAGAACCGTGCCAGGCACGCCTCAGCAAAATGGTGTAGCTGAGCGAATGAACCGAACGTTGACAGAGAGAGCCAGAAACATTCGGGTACAGTCAGGCCTACCGAAGCAGTTCTGGGCAGAAGCGGTCAACACAGCAGCTTACTTGATCAACCGAGGTCCATCGGTTCCATTGGAGCACAGAATACCAGAGGAGGTATGGTGCGGAAAGGAGGTAAAACTCTCATATCTTAAAGTTTTTAGTTGTGTAGCTTACGTGCATATTAGTGATCAAGGCAGGAATAAGTTTGATCCCAAGTCAAAGAAATGCACTTTCATCGGCTATGGTGAAGATGAATTCGGCTACTGCATTTGGGACAACGAAAACAAGAAGGTGATCAGGAGCAGAGATGTGATATTCAACGAGAAGGTGACGTACAAGGACATGCACCAGACTGATGACTCAGAGAGCGAGTCCACATTTATAGATGCAGATGATGTCCCGAGTAACCTCTCGGAAGAACCCAATGCAGAGGGTCCTCAGCCAGAAGAGCCTGTTGGACAAGATGGTGCGCAGGAGCCCGACGCACCAGCTCCGATATTAAGAAGATCTTCTCGTCCTCCTGTACCCAACAGGAGATATATGAACTATCTGTTGCTGACAGATGATGGGGAGCCTGAAAGCTTTGATGAAGCTTGTCAGTGTGGAGATGCGAGCAAGTGAGAGCTTGCCATGAAAGATGAGATGAAGTCACTTATTTCAAACCAGACGTGGAAACTAGCTGAGTTGCCCACGGGTAAAAAGGCACTCCATAACAAATGGGTGTACCGGGTGAAAGAGGAGCAGGATGGTTCCAGGAGATATAAAGCCCGATTGGTTGTCAAAGATTTCCAGCAGAAGGAAGGAATTGACTACACTGATATTTTCGCTCCCGTGGTGAAGCTAAATACTATCAGGACCGTGATGAGTATTGTAGCAATAGAAGATCTTCATCTCGAGTAGTTGGACGTGAAGACGACATTTCTTCACGGAGATCTAGAAGAGGAGATATACATGCACCAGCCAGAAGGTTTCTCAGAAGAAAGGAAGAAGAACCTGGTGTGCAGACTCAAGAAGAGCTTGTATGGCCTGAAACAAGCCCCAAGACAGTGATACAGAAAGTTTGACGGCTTTATGCATAAGGAAGGTTTCCAGAAGTGCAACGCCGACCACTGTTGCTACTTCAAAAGATATCAGTCCAGCTATATCATCCTACTGCTGTATGATTATGATATGTTGGTTGCAGGAGCAGATATGGAGGATATCAAGAGTTTGAAGCAGCAGCTGTCAAAGGAGTTTGACATGAAGGATTTGGGTCCAGCGAAGAAGATCCTTGGAATGCAAATCACGAGAGATAAGAAGAGAGGTCTCTTGCAGTTATCTCAGACGGAGTACATCAACCGTGTTTTGCAGAGATTCAACATGGGCGACGCCAAGCCTGTGAGCACACCCTTGGCCAGCCATTTTCGTCTGTCAAAGGATCAGTCTCCTCAGTCAGAAGAAGAAAAAGAGAGTATGGTTCAGGTTCCTTACGCCTCAGCTATCGGAAGTTTGATGTACGCAATGGTCTGTACAAGACCAGATATTGTCCATGCAGTGGGAGTGGTCAGCCGGTTTATGTCGAATCCAAGAAAAGCTCATTGGGAAGCGGTCAAGTGGATTCTGAGATATCTACGAGGCACCACACAGAAGTGTTTGCACTTTGGTAAGGGAGAGGTAGAAGTGCAAGGGTACGTAGATGCAGACTTCGGCGGCGAAGTTGATCACCGAAGAAGCACCACCGGCTATGTATTCACCGTTGGAACTACAGCTGTTAGTTGGATGTCACAGGTACAGAAGATCGTTACCCTATCCACTACAGAAACTGAGTATGTTGCAGTGACTGAAGCCAGTAAAGAGATGATATGGCTTCAGGGTTTGTTGACAGAGCTGGGATTCAAACAGGAGAAGAATGTTTTGCACAGTGATAGCCAGAGTGCGATACACTTGGCGAAGAATTCAGCATTTCATTCTAGAACGAAGCATATTGCGCTTCGGTACCACTTCATCAGATCCCTGTTGGAAGATGACGTGTTGAAACTGGAAAAGATTCCAGGAAGTAAGAATCCAGCAGACATGTTAACAAAGACGGTGACAGTTCAGAAACTGGAGTTGTGCGCAACTTCAGTTGGCCTTCATGCATAGATGATGAGGGCGGAGCCACACAGGAGAGGAGCTTAATGAGATAGCCCGTTGGCGTCGGTTTGGTCTCCAAGTGGGAGATTGTTAGTTTAGGGGGTGGATACCAACCTCCGCCGGCGACGAAGCTCCGACGAGCTTGAGGATCCGTGCAGATGAGCGTGGATGTCGACGGCGAACTCCAGGCTCAGTTCGAGATGGAGCTCGAGCAGGCGAGCTCGAAAATGGTGTTTCCGACCCCCGCGTTTCAGCAGCTCGACCCCCGCGTTTCAGCAGCTCGACCCCCGCGTTCAGGACTCCGACGTCCGCGTTCTGGCTTTCCCACCCTCGCGTCCGAGCGGACCGCTGGCGACAGGCTGTCGCCAGCCTGTCACCGATTCGCCTATAAAAGCAAACCCCAATGCCTAGGGTTTAGTTGCTTTTTTCCCTCTTTCGTTTTCTTCTGGCGGCGAATCCTCTTAACGCAGCAGCGTTCATCCCAAAATCGCAGCAGCGATTTTCAATCCCCAGCTTTCATTCGACAGGGTTTGAAGGGGGATAGTTAAGAAGAGAGATAAAATAGAAGAGGGTATTTATTGTGGGTATTAACACTGTAGCTACAATGTTCATTTGAGAAATCTCAGTTTGGGATTTGCTCTTCAATTGTAATTTCTTATTTGATTAATAAGAAATTGACTGTGTGGCTCCCGAGGACGTAGGCAGTTGCCGAACCTCGTTAAAACTTGGTGTACTTTTCCTATTCTGCGTTTCTGTTGCATTAGGGATTTAGGCGTTAAATTCCCAACATATAAAACCTTCTTGAGAGAAAAAGAGGAGAAACTGATGAGAGAAGTGTTCAACATAAAAAAAAGGAATATTCTTTGTGTTTGGTTCATGTTTTTGTGCATTTTGGTTTTCTTAAGAGGAGAAAAAGAGGAGATATTTGATGGGGGAGAACCATTTTTCATCTTCATGGGACATATTAACAACGTCTTTATTTTTTATCAGTGGAAATAATGCGGCATTTAAGTGCTCTGTTTTAATACAAGAGGCGTTGAGTGCAAAGTGGTGAAACTATAGGGTTTTTAGGTGCAATTTAGCCAATAACTTAATTAATTAAAAAGGTAAAAATGTTTGTGAAGGCAATGGCGCTTGGACTTTGAGATTTTTTTCCCCAGTAGAAAATGTGAAAACCCCACATCCCATATCATTGTGGGGTCTCATTTATGTTTTTCTAATTTTTGTTGTTTGTTCTTTTTTTTTTTTTTTTTTTTGGGGGGGGGGGGGATGACAAATGGTTTCATAAATATTGTTATAATAAGAGGAGCTTTAAGTGTATATAACCTCTAACTACCTCGTGTGCGTCTGACATTTCCCATGCTCTCTCTGATCATGGGTCGTGAAAGTGGCCTGCAATGTATGGGTCAAATCTTCGATCGGTAGCTAGTTATACAAATATGAGCAAAAACTTTGAGACTTTAATATTTGGGGTTTTTCTGACAAAAATGAGAGAATTTGTAAACATGGAGGATTGAGACACGAATTGAATTTGTAGTTGAAGATAAAAGGAGACGATGTTAATTTTATGTAAATTTAAAAGGTTTATTATAAGTTAAGAAGACACGAAAAATGATTTTCCACACTCTAGGTTAAGTGGGGAAAAAACCAACTTTGGAGGAGTTTGCAAATAGCCCCGTAAACTTTTTTTTTCCATCTTATTGAACTTTGTCAAATTTTTTCTCATCCAGACCCACACGTATAATTGGCTATAACCAAAATGTGTCCTTGACAGAAGGAAAAAAAAATCCTAATTTAGTCATTTGCCAATTACCGGATGTGAGATGTGAGATAGAAAGTTTAAGGGAGTTATGCACAAATAAAAAGATATTTATCTATGATGCTTCAATCAATGTTTTAAAAAACTCCTTGCACGACCGCCTAGGTGGGTGCCTAGGCAGAGGCGGTGCCCAGGGAGTCTCAAAACACCCTGAGTGGCACTGTTTAGGCGCTGGGATAGCCTAATTTGCCCACCCAAAGCTAAGCGGGCCGCTTATGCGGTCCGCCTAACATTTTCAAAAAATGAAAAAAAAAAATCAAATGGGCCTATTTAATTCTAGCCCAAAATGTTAAAACCAAAAAACATGCGATTCTGATTAGAAAAGGGGCGGTCTGAAGGTGCCTGTTAGCAGGAGATTCTGTTGTTATCGTGCTCCTCCGCCTAGACTCAAATGAGGAAGAAGAAGAAGAGTGGGGGTAAGAGAGTATTTAACAGTGAGCTTCGTGATTCAATCTTTGCTTTTCCTTCAATATCCAATGGAACAGTAGCTCCGAATGATGTTGAGGCTTCTTCGAGCTTAGCGGTGGTGATGGAGAGTACTGGACCTAAGGGTGCTAGGAAGAATATGTTAATAGAGGAGATTTTGGCTAAATCTAATCCATTATTAGATTCTCAGCTTCCTCAGATGAGATTTGGACTTTTGATCCCTCGGCAACCAGGTAATCCAACTAACTCTATCATTTGGGCAGATGATGTTGAAGAGGATATTGAATCTGATTTTTTTATTGAGAACACCACTTTGGATGAAGGAAATTTCGAAGATCTAGATTCTCAAGTTGAACAGGATGTTCAAATTAATGCTGAAACTAAAAATACAAATCTGCTGGTGCATCGAAATGATGTTTCAGGTCATAATACTAAGGGGAATGATGAGAGATTAGATAATCTTGATTCTGTCAATTTGAAATCCTTTGCTAGCTTATTTGCTGACAATAGGAAGCAAGGAAATGGTTTAAATCTAAACTTTGTTCCATCCTCTCAAGCTAATACTGTTACATTCTCTACGGATGAATGGAGAGAAGGTAAAGTTTACTGGAAATATGCCTTGATTGGTCATGTTTTGGGCTAAATGTTAGATTTAAATCTATGAAAACTTATGTTAACAAGATGTGGGGCAAAATTTCTATTCCTGAAGTTCACTTAATAGAGTTTTATCTCTTTATTCTGAGAATGGTGAAAGAATCACTGATATACCCAACATCATTACAGAATTTATTGAATATTACCAAAAGCTTTTGAGCACTTCAATTCCTGTTATAAAGCTGATCCAGAAGTGATTACAAATGGACCGGTCCTCTCTTCTATTTAAAGCAATGCCCTAAGTCTTCCTGTTTCTAGAGAAGAGATAAAACAAACAATATTCTCAATGTCTGATCATCCAGCCCCTAGTCCTGATGGTTTTAATGCTTCCTTCTTCAAAGCAGCTTAGAATGTAATCAATGAAGATCTTTGTCTTGCAGTGGAGGAGTTCTTTTGGGCACTTTTAACACTACTTCGATCACAGTGGTGCCTAAGGTTCTTAATCCTAAAACTCCTTCTAGTTTCTACCCAATTTCTTGCTGCAATTATGTTTATAAAATCATTACTAAGATTATTGCTAGTAGAGTTCAAAAAGTGACGGGTTTCCTTATTATTGATGCTCAAAGTGCATTTGTTAAGAGGAGAATCATTTCAAACAATATCCTACTTGCCCATGAACTTATCAAACACTATGGGAGGAGACATTCTTCACCAAGAGCTATCCTCAATATTGATCTAAGGAAAGCTTTTGATGCCATTAACTAGGATTTCATTAAAGCTATGTTGATGGGGCTAGGGTTTCTAAATATTATGGTTATGTGGATTATTGAATGTATTCAACACTACCCCCAAATTCTCATTGTCACTCAATGGCCCTCTCCATGGATACTTCCAAGGTGCTAGGGGTTTAAGGCAAGTGGATCCCCTCTCTCCCTACCTATTTTTTCTAGGCATGGAATACCTGTTAAGAAAGCTTAACTCCCTTAAAATGATGGTTTATTCAAATACCATCCAAAGTGTTACAGATTTAAAATTACTTACTTGTTCTTTGCTGATGATTTGCTATTATTTGGTGGAGCTGATATGAATTCTATAATTAAAAACTAAACAGCTGCTTACAAGAGTTCAGTCATATATCAGGATTGGAAACTAATCCTAATAAATGCTCAGTTTATATGAGTGGTATTGATGAAAACCTTAAACTTCAGATATGCTCGTATCTGAATTTTTCTGAAGGGATTTTACCAATATGATACTTCGGTATGCCTCTAATTACAAAGAGATTATCTTAGATGGATTGCTCCCCTTTGATCAGTAAGATATTTGAGCAAATTCAAAGTTGGCAAAAGAAGAAGACTCTTTCATATGCCGGGAGATTGCAACTGATAAAATCAGTCATCTTGGGTGTTCATATCTACTGGACTAACAATTATATCTTTTCGAGTAAAGTTCTTATGAAAATTGATAGGTTGTGCTCCGAATTTCTATGGAATCATAAAATCCCCTTAGTCTCTTGGTCGACTATTTGTCAATGCAAAAATCATGGAGGCTTGGGTGTTTTCTCAGCAAGAATATGGAACTATGCAGCAACACTAAAGCTCTTGTGGATGATTTATCTCAAGAAAGATCTCCTTTGGATAAAGTGGGTGCACGGTAATTATTTGCAACAAACTGATATCTAGCAGGTTCAAGTAAGGTCGAATGATTCTTGGATGTGGAAAAAGATTCTAAAAGCTAGAGATATGTTGATTAACAAATTTGTCTATGTCAGCAGCCTACAAGGTATCATTGGAAAATGTTGTATCGAAGACAAAATACAAATAACCTTTGTTTATAGGTTTCTGATACACTTTGCACCTCAAGATGATTGGGCTGACACAATTTGGGATGGTATACACTACCCCAGACACTCTTTTATCTTATGGTTAGCTGCTCAATCAAGGTTGTTAACACAAGATAGATTATGTCGTATGAGAATTCTTGACACAAATCAATGTATACTGTGTTCAAATCACTAGGAAACCTGTCGCTATTTATTCTTTGAATGTCAGTTCTCAGCTGATGTGTGGAATATGATGATGCATTGATTAAAGTTTAATTGAAGATCATGTAATTGGAATTGCATTATAAATTGGTATAGCTTCAGGCTGAAAAGGAAGAGATTTACGAAAAAATTGAAGCGGATGGCTCTTACAGTCTCGGTATACTTGATAAGGCAAGAGAGGAATCTAAGGTTTTTTCAGAGAAAAGCTCGGCAATCTGAGGTGTTATTTCGAGCAATAAAGATCTCCATATTCTCAAAAGTTTTAAATGGAAAATTTCCACTTCATATAAGAGAGAGAATGAGGTGTTGTAAATGTGTTCTCTTACGAGTTGATTTCTAGGCTTGTTCTGGCTTGAAATGATGTAACTAAACTTCTCATTTCGTAAATGAATAAAAAAATTTCATTGACCAAAAAAAAAAAAAAAACAGAAATCCAAATCTAAATCCAAACCCATTAATTAACTAAACAATACATCCAATCCAAACCGTAGTTCTCAGTTCCCGACTTGATATCGCCACATTTCTCTATTGACTATTGTTATTTCCTCTCAGGAACCTAATACCAAAATCCTAATCCCCTTTCACAACAGTCGGAGCCCCCTCCAAGCTCTCCCATAGGATCTATCGTAGCCTTCTCCGAGCTCCCCTCACCTTGTCGAAGACACTCATTGCCTCGTCGAAGCCTCTCAAAATTGTCGAAGCCTCTTCGGGGACCCTTCATGTCATCGAGGCCCCTTCACATTGTCGAATCCCCTTCTCGTCATTGAAGATGTTGAAGCCTCGTTGAATCCCCCTTCACCTCGTCGAAGCTCTTTGAGCTCCCCTTCACCTTGTTGAATCCCTCTTCAAGGTAATCCCTCTCTTCAAGGTAACCCCTTCACTAATTCTTGGCCTGTATATATGAAAGGAAGAAGCAGTCTACAACCTTCACGTTCCTGTTTAAGCTAAAGTTAAATTAAAAACAATATACTTAAGTCAAAGTTTTTTTTTTAAAAAAAGCTTAAGTTACACTTACTGAGTTACAAAGCATTAGGCATTAAGGTTTATTAAATACTAACTTTCTTTATTTGCAATTTAATTTTTATAATTTAAGTAATACTTAATTAGTAAAGCATGTTTAAGTTAAAGTTAAGACAAAAAATATGCTTAAGTTGCACTTACTGTTAACTTATGTTTAAGTTAACAGTAACTTAAATTTAAGTTGCTGTTAACTTAAGTTTAAGTTAACCGTATGTTAAATCAAAGTTACTGTTTAAGTTAATAGTAAGTGTAGTTACTATTAATTTAAACTCATGTAGTGCGTTAAGTTAATTAAATGACATTTTAATGGAAAATTATAGTAAAAAATATTTGGTTTAATTGTATACTTAATAATTAATACTTTAATTTATCATGATTTGATTTTAATCTATGAATTGTTTATTTGTTCACTTGCTGTGATTTAGAATGTCTGGTGCTCTTGCGAAGGAGTCTGCGGGTTCCACCACTATCCTCGTGTCCCTGGTGAAAGATAGAAGGAGCTCAGGGGACATCAGTTGGGAGTTCGGATTTTGTCCGGACACAAAAAATATGAATATCGTGCAATGTTGACTATGTGGACATAAGATGAATGCAGGGATCCATTGACTTAAGAACCATCTTGCAGGGCAAAGGGGGGACACTAGACCGTGTTTGAAGATTAATGAAAAAGATAAGTAGAGGTTTAAAGAAGTGATTGATCCTAATTTTAAGAAGAAGCAAGATAAGGAGAGACACACTTTAGACTAAGAAGAAGAACTCCATATGACGAAGCTGGGTGATGAAGAAAAAGATGAAAATGAAATCATATCTCCTTCCACATGCGATGGGTCTTCAAAGAGGTCTACAGAGCCTACTGTTTGACCAATGGATGCTTACACCGCTAGTGATCTAGAACTAGCGAAGAGGTTCAAGGGGGAATTGAAGCAAACATGGGTTAAAGATTCTTTCTTAGAGGAGAAGAGAGATTGGGTGCATGATCAGTTAGCTACTTGGGCATATGAAAATTCTATCCCCTTTCATGCCATCTCCATGGATTCCTTTTTGAAGACATGCATGGCTATTAGAGACTATGGACCGAGCTATAGACCTCCCAACATGTACGTGTTGAGGAAGTTCCTATTGTGAAGAGATGTTGATAGAACAAAGGTCTCTATAAAGATGCATGAGGAGGAGTGGGGTAAGACCGGATGCTCCATTATGACCGATGTTTGGTCGGACAGAAAGATGCACTTGGTAATAAATTTTTACATCCACTAAATATTGGGGACAACTTTACATAAGTCGATTAAGACCTTCGAGGAGGCACATGTAGGAAAATATATATTTGAGTGGGTTAATGAGGCTATTGAGTAGATTGGAGCTGATAAAGTCATTCAGGCTGTCATGGATAATGTAGTTGTAAATATGGCCATGAAAGAGCTTTTATATAGAGCGAGGTCGAGGATTTTTTGGACTAGTTATGTAGCACACACTGTTGACCTAATGCTTGAGAGCATCGGGAAGTTGAACTTATTCAGAGGAGAAATTGAGAAGGCAAGGACCCTTATTGTCTTTATCTACAACCATCACAAGACTTTGTCCATGGTGCGTCGCATCTGTGACAAGAGGGACATTGTGAGGCCTGAAGTTACTCTTTTCACCACTATATTTTTGACTCTATGGAGTCTTCTTGAGAAGAAAGGAAAGTGGAGATATATATTCTCCGATGAAGCATGTGTGAGATGCAAGCTTGCAAAAACTGCTAAATGCCAAAAGGTGGAGGCGATTACTATGTGTGGTAGTTGGTGGACAGCGGTGGGCAAGGTCTTGAAGGTGTATGCTTCTATTTTTCGATTATCGAGGGTAGTCGATAGTGACTACAAACCCTCAATGATATTTGTAGTAGGGATACTTGAAGATATGAAGAAGGAGTTCATTCAAGTTTTTAAGAAGAAGGAGAAGTATTTCAAGCCCGTGATTGATACTATAGATGTGAAGTCCAAGGATCGGCGCTTTTCTCCCTTGCATATGGCTTCTTACTATCTCAACCCTCACTATTTCTATAAGGATGATGTAGTGAAGAACTACAAAAGGGCGAAAGATGGAATTCTTGATGTGGTGGAGTTGTTCTATCCTGATGTAGAATAACAAGTTGAAATTCATACTCTAGACTTGGAGAGATACAGAGAAGGAAAGGATTCATTTGATAAGATTAGAGCGGTGAAGACTAGAGAGAAATTGGACTTGAACCCATGTTAAATAATATTAGAAATTGAATCATTTATGACTTACAAGTTATTTATTATTGTGGTGAGTCAACTAATAATATATTATTTTTTGTAGGTAATTGGTGGTATTTGCATGGTGGTGACTGTCCTCTCATACAAAACATGACTATGAAGATTCTCAACTTGGCAAGTACCTCTTCTGGTTGTGAAAGGAATTGGAGCACATTTGAGGAGGTAAAGTAATTTCTAAACTTATGAATAAGATGAAATTCTTCTTAGTTTTGCTTTCTAATTTCTTTTGAAGATCCATACAAAGAAGAGGAATATGTTAGAATGGAAGAGATTAGAAGAACTCGTCTATATGATGTTCAACTCAAAGCTTAACCAGAAGAAGAGGGGAGGAGAAAATAAGAACCTACTACTATCTAATGATCATAGTAAGGCATGAGCATGGATCCTAGAAGGAGCAGCCTCCGATGATAAGTAAGAGGTTCTTCCGGTTCAGGTCTTACTTGGCTGAGGTTGTGGAGAATAGGAGGAGTTCTAGGTTAGCAGGGCCTTAAAGTGCTTCTGCTCTGGGGATTGTTGATGAAGAAGAGCATCTTGTCTCTGATGATGATGTTTCAGACGAGAAGGAGGATTGTATAGAGATGGATTCTAGGGAGGATAAAGATGATGGAGCAGAGGAGGAACTTCATGATGATGATGATTGATGATGAGATTAGATTAGATGCATATTGTTAATTTATTATATTAGAGTCTAGACTATTCCTGTTCGACTATCTTTTTACTGATATTGGGACTTAAACTTCTAGATCTGGGATATTATATGTCTTGCTATCTAGTATGTGTGCATCGTTGATTGACTATTATAGTTTTAGATAGCATATGTGTTGGTATTTTAGTATTTATGCATCTTTGATTGAGAATATATATATTTATCTTTAGGTATCACAATTAAAAAAATTAAAAAGAAAAAAGCACCAAGAAACCGCTTAGACGCCTAGGCGTCTAAGTGCTAGGCGCCTGCCTAGGCGTCTAAGTGCTAGGCGCCGGGTCCGACGCCTAGAAGCGCCTAGCGTTTATTGTAACATTATCTTCAATAAATAAGCTTCTTAATTTTTTACTAGACCCTCTATCAATTTAGTTACTATAATATATTAAGAAATTTAGTTACTACAATGAATTATTTATGATTATATAAAATTATTTAGAACAAATATGATGTAGCTATTTATTTTACTACGTAGTGATATATTAAAATAGATACAATTTAGAAAAATTGGTAACATAGCGTGGAAGAAAGAAACCTCAGAATCCAACAAGGAGTGTTGTCTAAATCCACAAAGAGACAACCTCAAATCCATGAAGTAATATAAATTATAATTTTATAATATAAAAGACAATTTTATTGTTAAAAGTGATCTAATAATTATAGGGTTTCATGTCTCTTCTTAAATAGAAAAATAAAATAGAACATCATAAGACTAGAATTACAAAGAAATAAAAATTATTAAATCTACCCTACAAAGACTCCATATAGTAGACAGAATAAATCATGAATCCAAATGGAATTTGTTTTCTAATCTAAGTTGACTCTAACTTTATTATTAAAATAAATAAAAGTTGATTATTTTTGAAATTCTACAAAAATTGGTGACATTGACATGAAATATGGATTGAGAGATATGATTGTTTCTTTGCTGACAAATCAGTAATTCGTCTGTATTCGCATTTGACTCGTGAATGTCCCACTTCTCCATGAATTTGCTTGTTATGTGTCCTACATCAATTGAAGAGGAAAATTTTCTCATCTCTATAATAAATAGTATTAGATCATGTATCCTATAGGGAAGACAATTTCTGCCCATACCCATTTACCCACCCGGCCCGCCTATCACTTAGCCTACCCAAAACCCACCCATTTAATTAAATGGGTCTAATTGGGCGGGTTCATTTTAATCCATATTAAACGGGTACTAAATGGGCGGTGTATATTTGCCCATTTGCCCACCCGCGTTCCCAAAAAAAAACCTAGAACCCCGTCAATCTCTTCCTCTTTCTCTCTGGCGGCTGAGTTCCTCATTGATCCCTCCTCCTCCACCTCCTCCTCCGCCTCCGACGCCGCCTCCGCCCCGGCATCACTCTCTCCCTCATCATCTCCCTCTGTGATCGCGGAGTCAATCCCGAAGCCCTAGCCGCCCTCGTCCGCGAGCTCTCTTCGTCATCTTCAACTGCAATCTTGGTCATCAAAGGGTAAGCTAGAATCTTCTTTTCTCCTCCTTTTGATTTCTAGTTTAATTTTCATGAAATAAGACTTATCAATAGACAAGGAGACCAATCGTGCTATGGTTCAAAGACCCCAAAATTTGATCGAACAATTGAAATCTCTACATTGTGGAACTTTTGTTTTCTCAATCAATACGTCGAGCATCTTGGTGCATAATCTTCGTGATTTTGATGATTTTAGGATGAATAGGCTCTAGTTTCTGTTTTAATTTTATGCTGGTTTTGTTGGTTTTGTTCATTTATATGAAGTTGTTCATCAAATTTAGCACACGAAGAAAAACTTGCTAAATCATCAAAGGGGTATCTTTCCTTCAAAGTTTTGAATTTTTTTAATATCATCATGGCTCGTCACAATTGCCACTATCAGTTTATGTTGTTGCTCATAGATGTCTGCAAAAACCATGTTAGTGTCTCATAGGTATGGTTCACTGTTATTTTGTGTTGACTCAGTTAGATTAGCCTGGATAATTAAACTTACATAAAAGAAACATATAGGAGACTCTCCTATATGTTTTTTTAGACTCTATTCTGGTTCAAAAAATTATAAACTTTATATAGCATGATGCAATAAAATTCAAGTTCAGAACAAATACACGACCATAACCATGTTTTTATTCTTCATATAAACTCCATGAAAAATAAGTCCATAGTAGAAGCACCTTTCGAATTAGATTTGTCTATACGGATGGAATTGTTGGCGTGGAATCTTAGTTTTAATTAGCACATGCGACTACTTCAAGCCCTAAAAATGTCATACATTTTGACCTCCTATAAACTTATTCCCAGCTACTAACACAATTTAAATCACCGTGTTGGACGAGTCAGAGTATGGAGAAGCAGACAACGGCATTGAAGGATGATACATGAATCGACAAGTGTCCGTGGAAAGAATTATCACAAAGTATGGCAATACCCATTCTTGAGTTGAAGCTTTTGATGAGATGGCGGGGGAAAACTCCTATTTGCAAATGAAACCACACAATGATGCCAACTGACAGACTATTTTCCTAATCTTAATTCTCCAATTAATGCTCAAAAATACATGGCTAACTGGCACATAAATACCTCACAGTTTCCTTAGTTTGCACTAATATACCCTCGATCACTTGTTTTTGGCAGCATTTAGATCCCTTGAAGTTACTAAAAGTTGCGCTTTAATACCTTCAATGAATTGCAATTGAATACCCTATATATAATTTCACCTAGCATTATTTATATACCCTCACTTATGTTGGGCATCACTTACATACCCTAGAGTTTACCCTAGAGCCCTTTGTCCATCAACTTTTTTATCCATTTATTATGCTTTGAGATTTGTGCTATACGTAAATGTTATCTTCGACATTTGTGTCTTCATTTGTATCATACATTTGTGTCTTCATTTGTATCATACATTTGTATCACATGCTAGCACAAATCTCAAAGCATAAGAAATCAATAAAAAATTTGGTGGACAAGTGTTCCTATCCACTTAATTTTATAGGAGCTTTACTCTCTGTGTGTGTATATATATTCTGCCATAAGTTTAGCGAAAGACTACCTCTACTACGGATGTTCTTGTTGCTCAACAATCTCTTATGACACAATCGTCTTCAGCCATTACCTCAGCTCCATTAGTTCTTTCAATGCGGTTATAGGCTACAAAATAACCAAGTGTTAATCTCTACTGGAAAGCCAACGCGTGTCACACTCCATGCTTAATCAGATTACTCCAACAATCAAGAACTTGAGTTGTTCCTGTGGCCGACTCCATAGGCTAACAACTTACATGACCGACTCGAAAGTTGGCACTTGCCGACCTACCTACTAGATCAAGCCCACAAGGCTCCACACACGGCCTGCTATTTCAGTCAACAACTCACGTAACTGACTAAAAAGGCGGTGTTTGTCAGTATTTTGACTAGACGACTAGAGAGGTAAGTGTGTCCTCGAACCTAGGGTTGGGCATATTCGGTTCGGGTCGGTTTTAAGCCCAATCTGCATCCAATCCGAATTTTTCGAATTCTCAAAACTCTCATCCAGATCCAGATTTTTTCTCCTTCATCCGAATATTCGGCCCAACCGAAATTCGGATCGATTCGGATCGGTTTCGGTTTTGGGATGAATTAATTCCATTTCATAAAATTCTGCCCACACCTGAGATCATTGCCTATTAATTTCTGATGAAGTATAATTATTTGTCCATTTTGTCTACTTAATTTCCCCCCCCAAAGAATGAAATGTGGAGCTTGTTTGAAGTAACACCATTGTCACAGCTAACAAAAAAAACTAAAATCAGTGAAATAAGCGCAAACCATATCAACAAGTACATACCATACAATAATATTAAACTCATTAAAGAGTTACTTAGTTACAAACCATGCAAATAGTCCAGAACTAGTTAGGGTTAGGGATTTTTCAGTATTTATATTAGAAAATCTGGTTCGGTTTTTTTTGGGTGGTTCATGGGTTCAAACCGGATCCAAACCGGTTTAATTCGGTTCGGACGGTTTAGAGTCTTCTTCCAATCCATTTAATCCGGTTCGGTTAACCGGCCTGCTTTTTCGGGTGGTTTTTTTTTGTTGAACCGGTTTTTTCGATTTTTGCCCACCCCTACTCGAACCTCCCATTGATAACCAGCACACTCGCATTAACTACTTAATAAAGTCATTATTGCTCTAGCCCTTATAGCCTTTATGACTCATCAGACCCAGTTAGCGCCAAGGAGCTGCTATCACCCTCGCACTAATTACTTGGATGACTCATCCTTGCCTACAATCGACACCTGTAAGACACCTACAAAGTCAGCTAGCTACATGGACTCAGCCACAGTTACCTTTATACCCTTCTGATCTACTATAGAAGGAAGCTGCACTGCATGAGGTAACTTCTTCTGCTTCCATGAAACTCTGAACTTTTCATCACCACTTATTTCTTATTTTCTCACTCAAGTATAAACGCTGACTTGATCGTTGAAGGAACAACTAGAGAACCCAACTCTAGCCTCTTACGAGTTTTCATGTGCAGGAGATAAGACCAAGCTCCAGAACTATTCATCTGAGGAAGCTTGAGGATCCTAGCTCTACTTTAATCCACAAGTAAGCCCTCTGTTTGATAACTGGCATCAAAGGTTTGGCCCCCACAATGGGGCCTGTCATCCTTCTTAATATAAAATGTCTGGTTCTAAATATTTTGGTTGAACTTTTGACCTACGTCCTTGAAGAATCGTGTGTGGGCTATGTCACTTAGGCCTAGTTGGAAGAATCTACTCAGAGGATCTCTCAGTCTCTCCAGCAACAATCGCTGCTCTCACCAATGAGCTCCTCAGTCGAATTCCTCTCCAACAACCCTCATCATCTTTCATTCCTCCATCTCCGGTGGGTCGGTCATTCGTCCCCCACAGCCTGAACATGCAGCTCAGGCTGGACAACAAGAAGACTATGCCGAGCACGTCTCTCCTCTGCCTCGCTAGCAAACTCATTTTGCGGCCCCACCTTGGTAGCATCAGCAATGCATGGAAGCAACAGGGGAGAGCCCTAGCTATGATAGCTGAGAGAATCCCATAGGGGCGGCATCACATGGCCCTCGGCTCCCTCATACCGCTCTAAGCCCCTCGACCACTAACCTAGCGTCTAGTTACTACGAGACCTTTCAACTAATTGCTAAAGCCATTGGGGAAACACTGACCTCACCGACAGCTGATAATCATATTTTAATAACATTTTTTACCCTCATTATCTATTTTATAGGAATAAATATACCAATTATAGTATGTTTTATTTTAATGTGCATGTTAATGAAGAATTAAGAATAAAACCAAAAAGACTCTAACTTTTTGATTTTCTACCATTTATTGAAGCCCAAATATGAGAACAAAAGAAGGCCCTAGAAAGCTCAAGGATCCATGAAGAAATTGGGTCAAAAAATCAACAAAAAACTAATATGCTGAGAGCAAATCGATCTGTCAGCCGATTGGCCAATCGGTTGGTCAACCAATTATCAACCGATTGGTAGTCAATAGAAACAAATTTATGGTTGAATTTTAATTCTTGATCTCCAAGTTTCATCCAAGAGTTCTTATTCATCACTGTAGGCTATAAATAGGGGTAGAGAGTGAGGGGTTAGGGTGTGAAATTTTTTATAAAAACTCCATTTGGAGAAGGGGGTTACTCTTAATTGATAAGGCTTTCTAAAAATTATAACTTTATTGCACGTAATAAAAGAATTTTTTCACCACTTCATATTTTTTATTTCTTCTCTTTATTTGATGATGAAGATGAAGATGAAGATGGATGTTTACTTTCAAGAGGCTAAAACTCTCTATTGAGCATGGCAATCTAATTTGACAACGCATCGTAGCGTAGCTATAAGGGGTTTAATTGAATTATAAGGGGTAGTACTTATTGATCCCCATGGTCATGTCCTTCCTCGAGCCAATTCACTAACTAAGTCATGTTCTAACAACATGGCTGAGTTGAATGCCCTCTTAATTAGCTTACAACTTTCCCAAGATATGTGCATGAAATATCTTGAAGCACATGGGGTTTCCAAATTAATTGTCAATTAGATAAAAGAGGATATGAGGCCTGACACAATGATTTTTGCGCTGCCATTAAGTGACATTGAAGCATACTCATCCTTTTGAAGGCTTCTATATTGACTATATAGCCCACCTCAAGATCACTTACGCGGATGCCTTGGCGTCACTTGCAGCTACCTTAGCCTTAGTCTCCAAGTCTACCAAGAAGATTACAGTAGCTAGCCATCATTTACATTGTTCTAAATAAATCTCAAATGCCAATGACCTTCACACTATGTTTGTGTGTTTTGAACCTAATGATTAGCATTACTCAATCATTGACTATGTCTTGAACAATATATTGTCGAGCGGTCAGAAGCAAGCAGTCTCTATCCAAAGGAGAGTCTCCCAATTCTTCTACGATTTTGTCACATAGACATTGTATTGTAAATTGTTTGATGGCATATTACTTAGACGATTGTCATTGAGTGAGGCCTATGAGGCACTCAAAGAAGCCCACAATGGTATGTGTGGATCTCATTAACATGGAACCAAACTCTAGGATCAGCTTCACTGTTTGGGCTATTATTGGTCGACGGATGATCGTAGACACAGTTCCCTATACTAAGTGTTTCCACGCATGCCAATTCAATGTTGATTTCCTACACTAACATTCAGAAGAATTACATTTGACCGTAGCCTCATGGCATTCGAGATGTGGGGGATGAACATTATCAGACTGATTAGCTCACCATCCACTAAGGGCCATTGATTTATTTTGGCTATCATCGACTACTTATCCAAATGAACTGAAGCCATTCCACTCTAGGAAGTCTAAACTTCTACTGTGATTGAGTTCTTGAAACACTAGGTCATTTATCAAATTGGCGTATCTTGAAGGATTATCCACGACAATGCCTTGTAATTTATCAGTTAACCATTCTTCAAGTTCTACGTGAAATATAGAATCCAAGACGTAGCTTTTATGCCATACAAGCTAACTGCTAATGGTTTAGCTGAAGCATTCAACAAGAACATCATTATGCTTTCGAAGAAGTTTGTCTCTTCTAACAAATGAGATTGGGATGAGAAACTCAATGAATGTCTTTGGGCCTATCAAATAATAATCCACACTCCCACATGCACAATGCCTTTCTCCTTAGTATACAGATGTGAAGCTATAGTACCATTAGAGATCCAAATTATATCATTAAGAACCACTCTCAAGAGAAAATGATGATGAAACAAAGAATTAGAGGTACTGGATGAGTCGAACTCAAAGCTCAACAACAGATCGAGATGTATCAATCTCGGATATCAAGAGCCTTTAGCACGACAGCCAAAGAATAATTGTTTGAAGAAGGAGACTTAGTATTGGTTGTTCATCGACCGTGGTCATGACACACAAGACCAAAGGTAACTTTTAACCCAAATGGAAAGGCTCATTCATAGTAGGGACGATCTACTCTAGTGAGGGGATACCTCTTGATCGATCCAAATGGTAATGGCTCATGGCCCAAATCAACAAGAAATTTCTTAAGAAATATTACCCTTGAATTAAATATTAACATCTCCCCATGGTGATATTGGTCATATTTAAGTTTTTACCTTTGACTACAAGAATGATTTCTCAACTAGAATTATCACAATTTAATTTCAACAGAAATCCCCAAGCGAGTTATCAAGTTAATAATACACCTTTGTATAACTTGTGATTCTCTCACCACCATTATATTAAAAATACACATCTAAGTTCTTCACATTTCTTAGGATTAACACCACACCTCTATCAGACCCTGTTTTAAAATCTATCAGTTACCATTATACTTCTATTGATTTTTTTCATACCATTAAGTTAACACTACACTTCTGAATGGTAGCCATTTTTTAGACTCCCTTGAACCTGGCTGGTTAGTACTACATCTCTATCAGTTATTTTATTTGACATGTTAACATTACACCGCTATTAAATTCCCCAATACTGTTGTGTTAACATTACACATCTGAATAGTACTAATTCTATATACCTGGTATGGTAACACTAATTTGTATCAGTTTTATCCTATTAATCGGTTAACATCATATCTCTGTTGACTCCCATCTTGGTGAGTTGAATATTATAGCTTGGTTATTTTCCCCTTAGAGTTGTTAACAATTCTAAACTTCATACGATATGTTAACATTATACCTCCATTGTTTAAATCCAAAAGTAAAGTTCTTTATTGCTAAAAGATGACTAATTTATTACAAAAGTGAAGGATGCAATATGAAGATAAGCTAAAATCATTGATGATATAAGGACCTGATATACTCAACACATATGGTCATTTTGGTTTCACACATATCAAGAGCACCCTCCGAAGCTTGCTACTTCAAAGCCTCTAGATTAGCTGGAATTACTCGAGCTTCAATAGCATGTAGCCAGACCTACTCCATTTTCAGTGTTCTGCTCTATAGGTTCGCTCAGCAACCAATTCGTCAAGCTTATCCTCAAGTTCCTTCTTTTGCTTTTGAGCCATCTTCAACTTAGCTTACGTTTTGGCTATAATGGGTTTAGCCCCACTGATGGTGGCTTCCTTTTCAAAGATGACACTAGTGATTTCATTATTCTCACCATCAATCTCAGCAAACCGGGTGGTTAACTCTTGAAATCATAGGTTAACCTCTTCCACCTCCTTTTGAATAGCCTCTTCAAGCTTATGACACACTGCTATGAGGCGATAGAACTCAAGTTCCATGACAACGGTAACATTAGCTTCATGAAGATTATGTAGCTCTAAAAAATGAATTTTAGCTTGGTTTATGATCTTCCTATAAGGCTCGATGCACTCAGTGCTAACAACTGGCATAAGGACATCAAGCTAACTCCGTAATAAATGTTTACAGTAGGAGGAAAAGCTTTTTACGACAATCAGAGCTCCTTAAACACTTTGACTAAATAGCTTCATCAAACTTTTAGCCAGAATTTGAATCTCTAATTACCTGAGCCAATAGAGTCCGGAGATAAAGTATTTGAAATAGCTACATCATCCATGTGGGTAAAATCATACTCGGGATGTGATGTGATTCTGTTGCATCATCTCCTCGAGCGTATTCATCAGGGTTGGTGATATAGGTGTTAGTTTCATAGTTGACCCTCTCTTCCTCTTCTGAATCCACTCAATCCAATCATGCGGATTCTTTATTGTAGGTTCCAGATTCTCTTCCAGCCCATTTCATATTTATTGTAGGTTTTTTATTTCAACTCATGCCTCTACTATTTGACCATGGCTTCAACCTTGACATTATAAACATGGTGCCAAGCCCCATCAAAATCCTCAGGACAGAAGCTTTCCTATAAATTTGTAATATATTTAATTAGAATAATTCAATAATCAATAATAAATGTAGGATACAAGTAATCCAAAGTTACCATATCTCCTCGTAGGCCATCCAAGGTAGTTCACGAAATTTGAAATAATGATTTATGATGCTTGCTCTTCATACAAGAACCCTAATATAATTATCAAATTGTAAAACTCCACAAAAATTGAGATAATATATGATTAATTATGATAAGTGAATTTTATTGTGATAATATCAATAAATGATGAATGAGTATGATAGCAAGTGATTTGAGATGAAACAAGCTCGTATGCGTGAGAGAAACGAGTTAGAAACATGCACGAACGCAAAACATGCACATGTAGAAAATCTCTGGCCGGTCGACCGCACATATGTGTGGTCGGTCGACTGACACGTGTATTTTTAGACTCCTAGTTTGAGTTGGATTTCGGGTCAATTTGCTTCTTTTCTGGTTTGCCTCCATATAAACTCATGTTTTCACGAAAATTAAGTTTTTTCTATCCTTCTACTAAACTCTAGCATCCACCATCTCCCCTCATAAACCCTAAACCAATTTCTTGCAAGTTTTGAGTGCTATGAGAAGAAAATTACTATGTGAGGGCGAGATCGTTGGCGTGTGGCTTATGGGATCTGGCTTGTGCTTGCACTTTTGGATTTTCAATAGAGATTTTTAGGCAATCATTATCTTTTCCAACCCTACACCCCTTTTTAAATGGTTTTAATGAGTTTTGGTTTGTTTTATTTGAGTCGACACCCTATTTTGTGTACAAGAAAATAATATATGATTAAAAGATTGAAATTTTCTGCTTTAAAAAGGGTTATGAACGAATTATTTGACATGTTTTTAAGAACTGAAGGTTTCCAAACATGAGTTTCAGATGTGATTTGATGATATTCACAATGTTTGATATACTTGAACATGAATAGGGTTTGCGCATACTATTTAACATAAATATTTTCATTTCCTATGATTTTAGGATCTCTAAGAACACTAAAAAGTCTTTATAAATAGTTTTTACATGTTTAAGATCAAAATATATGAGATAGAAGTGAAAACCCGACACTTTTTTGAACCTGGCAAAACTAGAGTTTCTGTCTCTGGATGGTCACGCCGCATAGGTGTTAGTCGACCGACCAGCAGTTTAGTGCACATGCATGTTTTGTGTAATTTGTTGTTTGATCGAAGGATTATTTCGGTTGGCTGGTGTTGTACTATATTGTTTGTTGATTGGTTAACACATGAGGTGTTTGTGACCACGAGATTTGGATTCACACATCGAGATACATGCACGAACATTTAATACATGTCTTTATTTTGAGTTTACATGAATCGTTGAGATGCGTAACACATGCTTAAGATGATAGTGTTGGAATGACACATGAAATGCATATTACATCAGTTGTGGATGCTTAGTGGGTTAGTCGGTATACCATAATGAGACTGCGGATGGACTACACTTAGAGTTGATTACTTTTCTACAAATGAGACCGCGGATGGACCACATTCTAGGATGATCATGGTATTTTCGGATTTGACGGATATGTCTATACTTCGCTTGGTGATCATCTGTTATGCATCATTCGGAGTAGGGTGATTTACCTATTTCTGCAGAACGATTGAGTAAGGTGGTAGACATAAGATATTGTGATGGCCTTACAATGGTATCGTTATTTCATGTAGAGGTATATGCACAGTTTGCATTATTGCTCCCATGCTTGATTACCCGAGAGTAGGGTATAATTTGGATATTTGGCATACATGGCATGTTGAATGGAGATGGTTATGTTGGATGATATTCTTTATGACTACGCCAAATACCCAAGGGTAGTCCGAGATTTTGACATTGGCTCATCATTGTTGAGGTTAGGAGTTGTAGTATTTCTGGTATGTGTTATTTTTTTTCATTCATAGGATTGGAATTGATATTTAGCGATTCACAATTTAAGACATGGTATATATATGAGGGTTTCCTTGTTTGGATTATTTCGTTCGACGTACTAATTCTTATGTTGTGGGTTTCTAAATACCAATTTTCACTTTGTGTAGTATGGATGATTTTATATTTATATATACTAACCTGTATTTTCTTATATACTCCTCCCCTTCGCCCTAGGGGAAGTTGAGATGATCTCGCTAGTGCATTAACGCTTGTTATTTTCCCCCATTTTCACGCAGCGAGTCAGGCGCACGGAGAGTTGCAAGTTAATGGAGATGCATAGTAGCTTCCATCTATTATATTATATTTGTAGTTATTTTTAGAGCTCCACAGTAGATGTTTATCTTCAGACATTAGAGTTTGTATTTTTATATTGTAAAGGCTGAGTGCCTTAGTAGGATTTCACTTAACTCTTTGTATTGAGACATATTACATTTGTTCCAGTTTTAGAGATATTTTATTCTTTTTCAGTTGGGCCCTGATGACTTTTATTTGTACATATCTTCTGTGCTTATCCTGCCCATTATACTTTTATATTATTCTTTTGCATGTTCTGTACCTACACCTGTTGTTTGTTTTCACTAGAGAGATAGTAACTATTATAGTGAAAATGTTGTTGCACGGTATTGGTGCATGACATGTTTGACATTCTTGGATTTACTTTAGACTGCAGCCTTATGTGAACCCAAGGGCGTCACAATTGGTATTAAAGCTCTAGTTCCAACATCTTTAGGATCATCCGTGTCAAGTGGTGGAGCTAGGATAGAGTTTCCTAAGAATCATGTATAAAGTCCACTATGAATTCCTAGAATGAGTGAGGACATTATATATATGTACGCGAAAATTACAAATTTTTTATGATGACTATCTTACTTTGAATTACAAAGCATGCTGTGAATGATAATTGATACTATTTTCCTAGATAAGTGAGACTATTTTCCTAGTAATATACGTTCTATTTTTATGCTTGGGATCTCATTCACTGTGTTTAACAAGCTCTACCCCTAAACTTATAGATGTCGGGAGAGGATGAGGTCGTAGAGGTATCCGTGCTTAGGGAGCTGGGCAAGCTGATGCAGAGCCCGAATCACAGCAGGCTCCGTAATATCTAGCTGATCTTATAGCACCTTTGGCAGCCCGGTTAACAACGATAAAAGAGCGGATGGCGAATCAGGTCCAGCAGGAGATACCCAGTGAGGAGGAGACACCCATAGTTACACCAACATTTATTGATGAAGCCGCTGAGCAGGACACTTGGCTTCATTTGGTAGAGAGATACCAAAAGATGAGAGCACCGAAGTTTCACGGCATGTCAGATTCTCTTGCAGCACACAAGTGTAAGGAAGACGTGAGTAACATCTTAGATATACTTAATGTGGACATTGTGTAGAAGCAGAGGTTAGCAGCTTTCAGCCTCAAGGGTGATGCAGGGGGTTGGTATCATCTTTAGTTTACCCTGGAGCAGAGGATGACACTTACTTGGGAGGATTTTGCTTATTTCTTTGATGAGCAGTATGTGTCGACAGTAGCGAAAGCCGAGAAGGAGTTAGAGCTAGCCCGGCTAGAGCAAGGAGATATGTCGGTGACAGATTATGAGAGTAAGTTTATGAGATTACTCAGATTCATAGGGATGTGGCAGACCAGAGAGCGACAGGCCCGGATGTTCTTGATGAGGCTTCTCCCGAGTTTGTGTTGTTATCTTGTGTCCGGGAGATTTCATTCAGTGCGGGAGGTGGCCGATGCTGCCATATCAGTTTGTGTTGTTATCTTGTGTCCGGGAGATTTCATTCAGTGCGGGAGGTGGCCGATGCTGCCATATCTCAGGAGACAGAGATGACCATGTTTCAAAAGGGTAATGAAGGGAATGCTAAACAGGACAGCCTGGGGACAAAGGAAAGGGAAAGAAGGCATTTACAGGACCAGAAGGACTCCAGCAGTAGGGTAAGGGTTCACATAAGCAGGATCCTCATAAGAAGAGACCTCAGCAAGATCAGAGGGTGCAGCAGTAGCATAGATTCCAGGAGGCATGTTATAACTGTCATAAGTTTGGACACAAAGCAGCAGAGTGTCGCAACACACCAATAGAAGGCCAACAGGGCAAGAACCAGAACTAGCAGCCGCAGAACCATTCTCAAGGCCGAGGTCAGGGCCAACGGTTGAGGATTGAGGCACTGCCAGTAGTTTTGAGGATTAAGGGATAGATGTGAGCCATTCAGGAGTTGCCGTAAGGACAGATAGTCCCATACATTCCAGATGATTCAGCGCAATAACCTTCAGCTACCGGTAGAGTGTATGCAGTTGTTCCTCGCGATCATGATGCGAACGGGGTCATGTTGGAAGATACGTTCCTTGTGAACTTATTTTCAGCCCGTATTCTTTTCGATTCAGGCACTTCAAATTCTTTCATCTCTCATGATTTCATGACTAGGCTTCAGCTTGTAGCACAATCTTTAGACATTCTTTTATCAGTATCTACTCCTTTGGGTGAGGTGTCCCTCTTAGAGAGTATCTATATGAGTTTTATCATCAGCTTAGACGAGTTCAAGTTTATGGTTGATTTAATCGTCTTATGTATGTCCGAGTTTGATGTTATCCTTGGTATGGATTACCTATCTTCCTACTATGTGAGTATCGATTGTTTTGCAAAGACAGTCAGCTTGCGAGCATTTGATGGGTCTAAGTTGGTGGTAGCTACCTTACGGGGTAATCAGTTTGTGGAGTCATTTCTAGCATACGTCGAGGAGGTAATGATGCAGGATCAAGGTTTTAAGATGTCTTCCAAGACATACCAGACTTACCACCAGTGAGAGAGGTCGAGTTTTACATTGAGTTTCAACCAGGCACATCACCGATATCTTGATCACCATATCGTATGGTGCCTATTGAGATGAGGGAGTTCCAGATCCAGTTAGATGAGTTGTTATTGTTAGACCCCTTGAGTGGGGTATTAGGGTCTTATGCTAATATAATCCGATTTTATGCCAATTAAAACTTATTAATATATGATTCTTACAAGATAGATATACAATATGTTAAGAGCAAGAATATACAATATGAACAAATAGATATATCCTATATGGTGAAATATATGCAAGGATATATAAACAACATAAGGGTAAACAATCTAAACTAAAGATACAATTATGATAGGGCAATATAAACAATGCAAATACACAATATGATCACGAAGTTCGGACCTTCCGTCCTACGTCTCCGTTCCCCACTCCCGGGGAGAAATCCACTATCACAACCGGGTTTTCTACGCTCACCCGAATAATGTTTACACCTCACACTCGGTTTTCTAGCTAATCAAAAACTTTACAATCTCACACTCTTGCAAGCCCACTTTACACCCTCGTAAGTGTTGGTCTCTAGTCCGTATCTCTCTCAAGTGTTAGAAATTACAACCTCTCTCTAGGTATTACCACCTACAGCACTCCTCTTGGGATGACCCCGTCTCTCACCACACACTCCTCTCGGTGTACAAGTGTATTACAAAGTGATCTACACAATTAAGGCTCACAAATACAAATTGTTCTCTACAATAGATGAGAACTCAATTAAGCTCACTCTTAATTGTTACAACTCCCTACAACCTAATTATACAATGAATGTAAATATAATAAGCTCAATGGTTGTGTGTGTAAGCAATGAGAAAATTAATCATAAACTCAATGTGAACCCTAGCTTGATGAAAATGATAAATAACAAATAATTAATACAAAGCTAGTATTGAGTTTAGAAATTCTTCTCTGAAAAACAAGATGGAGAGATGGATTAAAATGAAGCTCAAACAATATAGATGATCTCCTCCACTTGTGAGAAACTTCTTCACAAACAAACTCTTTTAAAACACACTAAACAAACTTTAAAACCCTTGTTAAACTTGTTTAAAACATTTCTTGGATTATTTAGAACTGAGGATATGTGGGGGTATTTATAAGAACCCCAAAGCCAAGAGAAAATAAGGCAAAAAGATCAAAAACCAAAAAATAATACAGTCTGGAAATATAGCCGTTACAGTATTATGAGTCGATTCAGTACTATTTATGAGTCTACTCATAAGTAGCCATTACAGGGTAAAAACCAACTTATGGGTCGACTCATAAAATTCATGAGTCGACTCATCATGCATGGGTCGACTCATGAAGTCATGGGTCGACTCAGCAGTAACAAAACTCATTTTCCAGCACAGATTGTGAGTCGACTTATGATAGGTATAAGTCGACTAAACCTGATGGGTCGATTCATGATGTTGTGAGTCGACTCGTTAGAAACAAAATGTAAACTACACAACAGTTTATGAGTCGACTCAACACTGTTCATGAGTCGACTCAAGACATACACACTGTCTGTTTTAAACAGAAATCCGATTTTCAAACCTCTTTTAAAAATATCAAATAAAATTAGAAAAATATAAAACTTTAGGAAATGATTGTAAACATGATAATAAACATGCTACAAATAGTCCAAAACATCATCATTTTACAAAAATAGTCCAAAACATAAAAATGTAAACACATGAGTTTTGATATTTTAGCTTAACCATATTTTGAAACATTACAAAATAATTTTGTAGACTTAATAAAAAATGTATATGATTATTGTTATGTTCAAAAACTAAGAATACAATATTTTCACAAAATTGCATATTTTACAAACTTTTCAAAAACAATAAATATGATTTCATTCAACTAAATAAAATTGATATTGATGAAATCATATATATGCATATAAGTATGAAACATGAAATGTATTTTCAATTGTATTCAATTGTTTCATATTAAAACTAGAAAACCATAAAACCAAAACTTGTGTGTGTGTGCTCATATATATATATATATATATATATATATATAGAAAAACTCTTGTCAACTTAAGTTGATAAGAGTCATTGTCCACCAAAGTTTCTAACCGTTGGATTAAATTTTTAGATTAAGATCCTATCAAGATGATGTGGCATGAATTAATTGCAAGAGGGGTATTTTCGTCTAAGCAAATCTACACAAAATAGGAAATCTCGCTTAATTGATTCTTGTCTGTGGCCTAAAAAAATCTGAATCATCACATCCTTCGGAAAAAAAATCCCAACGCTCCCTCTCGCGCGCACCGGATTGATGTAGTGCTGCGTTAATGATGCACTAGTGATTCCCCTATCAGGACATAACTTCAACTTTTGGTGGTACAACAACAAATGTTCACTGGACAGGCACAGTATCGGACAATCTCATCAATTTTGACGGAGGATTCCAGTTTACCATATTGCCTGGAGGAATGTACATGGGATGCCCTGCCAATGTTGCCAATCTTGAGTTCTGTTGGATGGAATCACTGCAGAAGAGGCAGAGACTAATACGAACTTATGATATGGAGGGCCTTGCAGCATCATCAACATACATATCCAAGACAAACGTATGAAGCCTCTTAACAAGATGCTATAATGGTTGGAAAAAGAAAGAGTGAAAGTTTTTTATTGGGTGGGGGGGGTGGGCGGCGGCGGGAGGGGGGGGGGGGGGGGGTTGGTGGTTGTGCGCTGGGGGTGTGGTGTATAAAATGTTCGGTAAAATCACAGGATCGCCATGTCATAAGAGCATTAATAGTGTTGAGGCGTTTCTCTCTGTTTTTTTAATAATAAGTTATGGTGTGGTGTGGGTCTCAAAATTGATATTTATTGTTGAAAGAGCAAAAATAGAAGAAACTGAGGTTTAACCTATCCTTTTGACTTCATGCATCTTTCTTGGTTACCAATGTTTGATACACAGTACTAATTGTCGAAATATTTTTTTCAGCGTTTCGGGCAAGGTGTTAAACTGCTGAAGACTAAAATTTGATGGATTGATAACATTATGAATAAAAGTCTTCAACCCAAAATGTCTTCTTTTATCAAAGAAGATGCACTTTAACTCATCCCAATGCCAAGGCTTATCCATTTCAAGCCTTGATAATTATCTTTACTATATCATACCGTCAGCAAGGCAGGAAATTTGGTTGGTTTGCTTGTAGAAAGTTGTAACTATAGCTGAAATTTTAATTTGTGCAAAGTAGTCTTCGTTGTGGTGTATTTGTATTATTGCAACTAGAGATCTTCCTGAATGTAATTTAACAACAAAAATCACAGGAAATCTTGTAAGTCGTCCAAGTTTCCATGTATTGATATGAAGTGAACGATATAGAAACGTAAAGAAGATAAATACTCAGTAGAAAGTTATAGTCCCCGCCCCCCCGCGAAAAAAAAAGAAAAAAAAGAAACCAAAAAAACCCAACCCAAAAAAGGCGTGTATATTGTAAGGGTCTATTCGCAATTAATCCTGTCCAAAAAGATGCTTTTCAAGTTGTTGGGGTTTCTTTTTCCGAAGGCGGTGATGATTCAGGCGAGAGGGAGCGTGTGGATGGACGGCACGCGAGAGGGAGCGTTGGGATTTTTTTTCCGAAGGATGTGATGATTCAGATTTTTTAGGCCACAGAGAAGAATCAATTAAGTGAGATTTCCTATTTTGTGTTGATTTGCGACGAAAATACCCTCTTGCAATTAATTCATGCCACATCATCTTGATAGAATCTTAATCTAAAATTTTAATCTAACGGTTAGAAACTTTGGTGGACAATGACTCTTATCAACTTAAGTTGACAAGAGTTTTACTCTCTCTCTCTCTCTCTCTCTCTCTATATATATATATATATATATATATATATATATATATATATATATATATATATATATATATATATATATATATATATATATATATATATATATATATATATACATATATATATATATATATATAT
>NC_033800.1:107647675-107679164 GCF_001876935.1 Asparagus officinalis
ACTTTTTCCTATATATATATATATATATATATATATATATATATATATATATATATATATATATATATATATATATATATATATATATATATATATATATATATATATATATATATATATATATATATATATATATATATATATATATATATATATATATATATATATATATATATATATATATATATATATATATATATATATATATATATATATATATATATATATATATATATATATATATATATATATATATATAAAGAAACTAATAAAATGTGTGTGTATATAATTGAGCTTAAAGTACCAACACACATAATATAAACCTAAACTAATTTACCCAAGCTTTAGGTCTTCAATAAGCTCGACTTGGTATACTTGCGGATGAAGCTTGAACTTGAATCTTTAACTTGAATTGCGTAGCTTCATTCCATGATTACGCCAACCTCCTTTGGATATGATCGTTGTGGCGCAATTCCATCTATCCTCCAGCTCGTTGTTTGTCTATAATAAATAAGAAAACACAAATACTAGATAAACAACATTAGTGATAAATTGTTTGTTAAACATCATCAAAACAAAGAGGCCAATAGTTATCTTAGGGTTTCATTCGCCAGAGTCATTCTCTGTGGGGAGCACCGGTCCTTTTCTTGAAGAAGAAGGATGATAGCATGCGATTATATATAGATTATCGTGAGTTGAACAAGGTCACCATCAGTATCCGCTACCGAGGATTGATGACTTATTCGACCAGTTGTAGAGAGCGTAGCATTTTTTGAAGATTGATCTTTGTTTTGATTATCATCAGTAGCTGGTTCGGGAGATGGATATTCCCGAGACCACCTTTCTGACTCGATATGGGTCATTCGAGTTTCTTGTCATGACATTTGGGCAGACCAATGCACCTACGGTATTCATGGACTTAATAAACAGGGTCTTTCATCCATGCTTGGACCAGTTTGTGATTGTATTTATCGATGACATCCTTATATATTCGAGATCGGAGGCATAGCATGAGCAGCATTTTCGATTGGCATTGCGGACTTTACGGGAGCATCAATTGTATGCCAAGTTCAGCAAATGTGAGTTTTGTCTATCAAAGGTCAAAGTTTTAAGCCACGTCGTTAGCAAAGAGGGTATAAAAGTGGATCCAGCCAAAGTTGAGGTAGTACTGGATTGGGAGCCGCCGAAGACGGTTACAGAGATTCGTAGTTTCCTGAGATTAGAAGGTTATTATAGGAAGTTCATTTAGGACTTCTCAAAGATTGTGATGCCACTTACACACCTTACAAAGAAGGGTGTATAGTTTGTTTAGGCCACGGAGTGCCAGGAGGCCTTTGAGACTTTGAAGGCTAAGTTGACTACAACGCCGGTGTTGATCATCCCGAGCAGTGATAAGACTTTTGTTGTCTATACAGATGCATCGTTATCAGCTCTAGGAGGTGTTTTGATGCAGACCCAGAGAGTAGTGGCGTACATTTCGAGATAGTTAAGAACTCATGAGCAGAACTATCCCATGTACGATTTAGAGCTAGCAGCAGTAGTCTTCATACTGAAGACTTGGAGACATTATCTGTATGGTGTGCAGTTTGAGTTATTCACAGATCATCAAAGTTGGACGTGCCTCTTCTCTAAGAAAGAGCTAAATTAGAGATAGTGACAATGGGTTAAGTTTATTAAGGATTACGAGTTGCAATCCAGTACCATCGGGGAAGGCGAACGTTGTAGCAAACACGTTGAGCAGGAAATGTCCTCGTGAGCTTTCGGCTTTGAGGTGCTCATCGTATCGTGATCTTTACACCCTTAGCCAGTTTGACTTTCAGCCAAAGATTAGTGGGAGCAGCGTTTTCTTAGGAGCTTTATCAGTACAACCATCTTATAGGGATAGAGTGGTCAGAGCACAACTAGAGGATTCTCGGATTCAAACCCAAAAGGGGGAGATTTTCAAAGAGCCCAAGGCTGATTGGACTGTTGGAACAGATGGAGGTCTTCGAATGAAGGGCCGGTTAGTCATGTCGAATAACTCACAATTAAAGAAGGACTTATTTGATGAGGCGTATCGTACCAGGTACACAGTGCATCTAGGCACAATAAAAATGTACAAGGATCTGAAGAGGCATTTTGGGGGAGCAGCATGTGTAGAGAGATTGTGGAGTATGCAGCTAAGTGTTTTACTTACCAGCAAGTAAAGGCAGAACATCAGAGACCTACATGAACCCTACAGTCTTTACCTATTCCTGAGTGAAAGTGGGCAGATATCTCTATGGATTTTATTGTGGGTTTGCCAAAGGTCAAGCAAAGGGAATGATTCCAATTGGGTGATAGTTGATTGGTTGACGAAGTCGGCGTATTTCTTACCCGTGAAGATGACTTATACGGCAGAGACTTATGTGAGGATTTTCATCCGGGAGATAGTTCAGTTGCACGGAGTCCCGGAGATGATTGTCTCAGATCGAGCCTCAGTTTTCACATTCCACTTCTAGAGTAGTTTCCAGAATTCGTTCGGCAGCCAGTTGTTGGAGGATATGCTACGATCATGTGTTATCGATTTCCAAGGCAGTTTGGAGGATCACATTACATTGATAGAGTTTACCTACAATAACAGCTATCTAGAAACGATTGGTATGACACCGTATGAGTATGTAGGAGCTATCTCATATAGATTAAATTGTCCAGCACCGATGTCAAGTGTAGACGATGTATTTCATGTTTAGATACTCAAGAAGCATTTGCGCGACGAGGAGAAGCAGAGGATGATTGATGCACCAGAGGTTGAAATTCAAACATATTTGACTACCATTAAGATCCCGGTTTGTTTTCTTGATAGAGAGGACAAGAGGCTTAGAAATAAGGTGATTTCTTTAGTGAAAGTCAAATGAGACTGGAAAGGAGTTGAGGAGGCTTCTTGGGAGCGTGAGAAGGATATGCGTCGTGATTACCCACACCTGTTTGAGCAGATAATAAACTGTTGATGATTATTCTTTGTTAACATCTATGACTATGTTATATGTATAGCCACATTTCTATTTAACGATAGAATGAGGGTACTAACACTTAACTCCTAATTATTCGGAACATATGATATATATATAGGGGGTTCCTTGTTTGGATTTTTCGCCAGACGTACTAGTTCTGTCTAATTAGGGGTTAAGTGGGAGTATACGCATTTTAGATTGTTAAGTTTAAATGTTTTCTTATGATTCATATCTGGGATTAATGGTATGAGATATGTACAGAAGGGTTTCCTTGTTTGTATTATCCCTTCTTAGTTTCTCGTATTATTAATCTTTAAGATATGAGTGCGAAATTTCGAGGATGAAATTCTTTTAGGGAGGTGAATGTAAAACACCATAAAAATTGAGATAATATGTGATTAATTGTGATAAGTGAATTTTATTATGATAAATATCATTAAATGATGAATCAATATGATAGCAAGTGATTTGAGATGAAACAAGCTCGTATGTGTGTGAGAAACGAGTTAGAAACATGCACGAACGCAAAACATGCACATGCAGAAAATCTCTGGCCGGTCGACCACACATATGTGGTCAGTCGACCGACCCACGTATTTTCAGACTCCTAGTTTGAGTTGGATTTCGGGTTAGTTTGCTTCTTTTTGGGTTTGCCTCTATATAAACTCATGGTTTTTACAAAAATTATGTTTTTTCTATACTTCTTCTAAACCCTAGCAGCCACCATCTCCCCTCATAAACCCTAGACCAGTTTCTTGTAAGTTTTTGAGTGCTTTGAGAATCAAATTATGACGTGAGGGTGAGATCGTTAGCGTGTGGCTAAGGGGATATGGCTTGTGCTTGCATTTTTGGATTTTCAATAGAGATTTTTAGGCGAGCATCATCTCTTCCTACCCTACACCCCTTTTTAAATAGTTTTAATGAGTTTTGGTTTGTTTTATTTGAGCCTACACCCTATTTGTGTACAAGAAAATAGTATATGATTAAAAGATCGAACCTTTCTACTTTAAAAAGGGTTATGAATGAATTATTTGACGTGTTTTTAAGAACTGAAGGTTTCCAAACATGAGTTTCAGATGTGATTTGATGATCTTCACAACGTTTGATATACTTGAACATGAATAGGGTTTTTGCATACTATTTAACATAAATATTTTTGTTTCCTATGGTTTTATGATCTCTAAGAACACTAAAAAATCTTTATAAAGAGTTTTTACATGTTTAAGATCGAAAAATATGATATAGAAGTGAAAATATGACATTGTTTCGAACCTGGTAGAACTAGAGTTTCTGCCTCTGGCAGGTCGACCGCCGCATAGGTGCTGGTCGACCGACCAGCAGTTTAGTGCACATGCATGTTTTGCATAAACCGATGGATTATTTCAGTTGATTGACATTGTATTATGTTGTTTGTTGATTGTATAACACATGAGGTGTTTGTGAACACGAGATTTGGATTCGCACATCGAGGTATGTGAACGAACATTTGATACATGTCTTTATTTTGAGTTTACATGAATCATTGAGATGCGTAACACATGTTTAAGATGATAGTGTTGGAATGAAACATGAAATGCATATTACAACAGTTGTGGATGCTTAGTGGGTTAGTCGGTATACCTCAATGAGACCGCGGATGGACTACACTTAGAGTTGGTTAGTTTACCACAAATGAGACCACGGATGGACCACACTCTAGGATGATCATGGTATTTTTGAATTGGACGGATATGTCTATACTCTGCTTGGCGATCATCTGTTATGCATCATATGGAGTAGGGTGATTTACCTATTTTCGCAGAACGATTGAGTAAGGTGGTAGACATAGGATGTTGTGATGACCTTACAATAGTATTGTTATTTCATGTAGAGGTACATAGTTTGCATTATTGCTCCCATACTTGATTACCCGAGAGTAGAGTATAATTTGTATATTTGGCGTACATGGCATGTTCTATGGAGATGGTTATGTTGGATGATATTCTTTATGATTGCGCCAACTACCCGAGGGTAGTCCGAGATTTTGACATTGGCTCATCATGGTTGAGGTTAGGAATTATAGTATTTTAGTATGTGTTGTTTTTTTATTCATAGGATTGGAATTGGTATTTAGTGATTCACAATTTAAGACATGATATATATATGAGGGTTTCCTTGTTTGGATTATTTTTCTCGGCGTACTAATTCTCGTGTTGTGGGTTTCTAAATACCAATTTCCACTTTGTGTAGTATAGATGAATTTATATTTATATGTACTAACCTGTATTTTCTTATATACTCCTACCCCTTCCCCCTGAGGGTGGTGGAGATGATCTCGCTAGCGCATTGATGCTCGTTGTTTCCCCTCCTTTTCAGACAGTGAGTCAGGCGTACGGAGAGTCGCAGGTTGATGGAGATGTATATTAGATTCTATCTATTATTTTATATTTTATAGTTATTTTTAGAGCTCCACAGTAGATGTTTATCTTTAGACATTAGAGTTTGTATTTTTATATTGTAAAGGCTGAGTGCCTTAGTAGGATTTCACTTGACTCTTTGTATTGAGACATATTACATTTGTTCCGGTTTTAGTGATATTTTATTCTTTTTCAGTTGGGCCTTGATGACGTTTATTTGTACATCTCTTCTGTACTTATCTTGCTCATTGTACTACTTTATTATTATTTTGCTTGTTCTGTACCTACACATGTTGTTTGTTTCCACTAGAGAGATAGTAATTGATATGGTGAAACGTATTGTTGTACGGTGTTGGTGCATGGTAGGTTTCACATTCTTTGATTTATCTTGGACTGCAGTCTTGTGTGAACCCATGAGCATCACATGAATCTTGTCGACCAAGACCCAACATACAATGCATCCTTATTCCACCGAATAATGGCTCTCATGCCTCTTGGTGGTTGTTTAGACTCAGCCCTGCTCCTACCACATCGTCTTTATATGTTATCCGGCTCAGCACCTACAATGATAACAATATGATAATATAGCACATAGTGTATAAATGTGAGCAGATAAAGTGGATTATTCAATTTACCATTCGCGATCTTGCTATTTTTAGCCGTGAGTGCAGAGACTTTTCTAGCCTCTATCATAGGTGTTAATTCTTGTAACCCTCTTCTCGTCGCACATGGGTAGTTCTTCACAGATTCTGCTTTGGACTTAATCGAGTCTAGAGGGGAGGGTAGACTATGAAAGTCAGGTGTCGTGGGATGCAACTCAATCTAAAATATAGAAGATAAAAACAAGGGTGTCCAAAAGTCATCCACACAATTAAAGAAGATAATTAATATAAAAATATAATTGATTATTATGAAATATTAACTACTTAACACCTGTCCCAAGGGATGGTGCTGACGGTGCACAATAAGGGCCAGGTGTTGAATAACCCAAGTCTGCAAATAAGGAACAATATCAAATAGATGAGTAATAAATTATCAAAAATTAATAAAATATAAAATAGTAATACCTTCATGAGGAAACTGTGGTAACGATGTCTTCTCAATATGACTTGTGCCCGGGGTGGTACCCCGTGATCAATCACAGTCCTCACCGATAAATTAAATTATTAAGATAAAAACAAGAAATATATACATGCAGATAAGATAAATATTTACTCGCAATTTATTTTATTAGAAATTTTTATAAACAATAATGCATCGTACATAGTTTATACCTATAACAATTATTTTCCACTAGATTGTCTAAGTATATTTGCTAATGTTTTCTTTCTATTTGCTCTCTCAATTGAACCAGAGTCTCCTCCTATAATAAGATTCAGAATGTTTGTTTGAGCATCAGGATTATAAAAGTACCATAGAGAGGGGGTGAATACGTTAATTGCTAATCTAATCCGATATTGATGCCAAATTAAAACTAATAACGAATTTGTAGGGGAGTAAAATCTGGGTCTGTTTGCGTTTGAACTTATTTTATTTACTGAACTCATTACAAATCGTTTATCGAATACAATAAATTCAAAGAAACAAGCCTTTTATAAGACCTCTTGTTACAAACAAATGACCTCCTAGAAACACACGCAGAGGACATTTATCACCCGCTGCTTGTGTAGGATCTTTGCCTGTGCCGGGAGTGCGTTAGAACGTGGACGACCGAATCACATATCTAAGTTGAATCGTGAAGAAGGCTTAAGGTCGATGTTTCATTTTAGAAACAAGGACGGAAGTGAATATCTCAGCAAGATAAAATAAAACACTCTTCCCAAGATCAAGACAAAGCTTAGATCTCGAGGAAACACCGAAGGCTCTTGAAAGTGCTTGAAATTGATGAAAACTCTCTTTCTTGCTCAAAATTTACCAAAATTGCTCAAGTTTCTCCTCCCTCTGCCTTTTCTACCTTCGTCTCCCATGCCTATAGGTGATAGGGGGCTATTTATAACCCATAGGAACCATAACTGAAGGTTGAAGTTAAAAAGAAACCGTCTTGACAAGCTCCTATTTCTGAGACAGTCGCCACTGTCTCAGAAACAGAGCCTATTTTTGGCAGTTTTGTAACTGCTTCAACCATATTTAATTGCCATTATTCTAGCAGTTATGGGTTTGATTTTAGCTTGTAACAGCTCCCCCATGTTTATGGATGATCCCCAGCAGTTATGAAGCCACGTGGTCCGCACAAAACTCGAGAAAATCATTACTAAGCTCGCTCTAGTTTTCGAGATAGTCGCCACTGTCTCGAAGACTATGAGTTGTCTCATAGCTACTGAGATAGTGAACACCATCTCGGATACTATGAGTTTTCTCGTAGCTTCCGAGACATGTTCTGTCCCTCAAAACTTGTGTGATGCGCTTCTTAGGCAGTCCTTAATTGACCTTTGAGTTGAAGAGATTCATTGACTTTTGTCAAAGCATCACTAAGATCGTTGAATCTTCCCTTTAGTTCCTTACAATATTAGGAGTCGTCTGATGAGATAAGAAGCTTTTAAGTCGACTCAAGGTGTGTCAACTAACACCGCATTTTGAGTCGACTCGAAGGGAACCTAATCTTGGAATTCGAGTCGACTATCACCGTCTTTCTAGTCGACACGAAGGGAATCTCGTCTCAGAATTTGAGTTGACTATCACCACCTCTTGATTCAACACGAAGGATATCTCATCTAGGGTCTCATCTCGGACTTTGAGTCGGCTATCACTGCCTCTCGAGTCAATATGAAGGTGATCTCATCTTGGGTCTCGTCTTGGACTTCGAGTCGGCTATCACCACCTCTCAAGTTAATACAAAGGAGATCTCGTCTTGAGTCTCATCTCGGACTTCTAGTCGACTATCACCAACTCTAGGAGATCTCTTCTCGGGTCTCGTCTCAAACTTCGAGTCGGCTATCACCGCCTCTCGAGTTAACACAAAGGAGATCTCGTCTTGGACTTTAAGTCGTCTATCATCGCCTCTCAAGTCGACATGAAGGAGATCTTGTCTCGGGTCTCGTCTCGAACTTCGAGTCGGCTATCACCACCTCTCGAGTCAACATGGAGGTGTCGTCTTGTCTGATCATGATGTCGATCACCTTTCGAGTCGACATAAGAGGTGTCATCTCATCTGGTTGATTGAGACGTCGACTACCTTTTTAGTCGACATAGGAGGTGTCGTCTCGTCTGGTTGATTGAGACGTCGATTGCCTTTTGAGTCGACACAGGAGGTGTCATCTCATCTGGTTGATTGAGACGTCGACTTTTACTCAATTTGTAGGGGCTGTCGGATTGTGATTCCTATTGTTGATTTGGCTCCTTAGTTGATCTTTGGCATCATATGATTCTCTATAGCTCAGATGATGATGTTTATCACCTTCCTTTCAACTTGAGCTTTGTGTGATAACCTATAGGTAATTTTTGACGCCTACAGATACCCCCTCCAAAGTGTTTTAGACTTATTATTTTATAAAGGAGACTGGAATGCTTTGGATATGATACGTCTAACCTTTCTTAGACTTCTTCATCTTTCAATCTATTCAGTATTTTGTCGAATAGCTAAAATTTTTCGGTGCTATGTTTATCGTCTGACCATTATCAAAATATTGAACTGAAGCTGTTGTGTTGATTTGTGAATTAGCTCGTGTCATTGAATCGACGATGAATTGACCATCTTGGTTGGGAATTCGTATATGAATTATGATTGAACTCACAGGGATTATCCTTGGACTTGGAATTAATCTACGCCTTGTTTCAGCAAAGTTATCAACACGTTGACTGGCGTCGACCTTCATTGTGATGAAAACACAGTTTATACTCATACGATAACTGGATTAAATACACAATTTAGGGTCTTAAGGCGTTGGAGCGGGGGGAATTAGTTTGTACTCATGTATGTTGGCCTTCTTGTTTTGATGATGTTTAACAAACAATTTACGACTAATATTGTTTGTCTAGTGTTTGTGTTTATCTATTTATTGTAGACAAACAATATGTTGGAGGATGGATGGAATTGCGCTTTAACGAACATATCCAATGGAGGTTGGTGGAATTGTGGTTGAAGCCTTGCTATCAAGTTAAAGATCTAATTACAAGCTTCATCCAAGTTTACCAAGTTGAGCTACAATGAAGATCAAGATCAAGCTTGGGTAACATTAGTTTAGGTTTATATTATGTGTATTGGTACTTTAAGCTCAATCATATATACACGCACATTATATTGGTTTCCTTGTATATATATAGTTATATATATATATACAACACAAGCGTTGTTTTTATATATATACATAGTTATATATATATATATATATATATATATATATATATATATATACACACAATTTAGTTTTGGTATATATAGGTATATGTATACATACATGTTTTTTGTTTCCAAATTTATATAAATATGAAATTACATCTTTCATATTTATTGTTTTGGTTTTTCAAGTTTAAATATGAAATAATTGAATATAATTGGAAAATACATTTTTGTTTCATGTTTATATGCTTACATATGATTTCATCAATATCAATTTTAGTTAGTTCAATGAAATCATGTTTATTATTTTGAAAGTTTGCAAAACAAGTATTTTTGTGAAAATATTGTTTTCTTGGTATATGGACTTAACAATAATAATATACATATTCTATTAAGTCTATATATTTATTTTGTAAAGTTTCAAAACATGGTTAAGCTAAAATGTCAAAACTCATGTATTTACATTTTTATGTTTTGAACTATTTTGCAAAATAATGATATTTTACATTTGGGAGGTCCTTTTAGAAAACTAGTTTCTGTAGCATGTGTATTATCATGTCTATAATCATTTTCCAAAGTTTTACATTTTTTTGAATTTATTTGATATTTTTAAACCCAGTTTAAAGTTGAGTTTTTCTGTGCATTTCAGGTCTGTGCATGTTCACTCGACTCATTAGTCGACTCATGTGTCGACTCATAAGTCGACTCACAAAGTACATCGCAGTTATGATTTTTCTTCTGCTGAGTCGACTCATATAAGCCGACTCATTAGTCGACTCATAAGTCGACTCATGAGTCGACTCATAAGTCGACTTATCAGAGAGCCGTTACACAGTAACGACTAGTTTTCTGTTTTATTTATTTTTGGGTTTTTGGTCTTTTTGCTTGGGATTTTGCTGATATTTTGGGAGCCTATAAATACCCCATTGTATTTATCTCTCCTACCATCCAAGAGAATGTTTTAACAAGGGTTTAAGTTTTGTTTAGTGTTTGTTTAAAAAGCTTTTAAGCGTTTAAGAGTTTTGTTTGTGAAGAGAATTTCACAAGAGCAAGTGGAGATCATCCTTGGTGTTTGAGCATTCACTCTTCTCCCTCTCTCTTGTTATCTATAGAAAAGTTTCCCTAAACTCAATCTAGCTTTACATTTATATTGTTTAATTACCATTTTATTAAGCTAGTGTTTATATTGAGTTTAGTTGATTTTGTTTACTCTTTGTTTACACACACAACCATTGAGCTTATTGTATTTGTATACATTATATAATTTGGGTTGTGGGGTTTGTGTGACATTGAGTATGAGCCTACATTATGTTCTCATCTATTGTAGAGAACAAATTTATATTTGTGTGCTTAATTGTGTAGATCACTTTGTAATACACTTATACACCGAGAGGAGTGTGTGGTGAGGACGTAGTCGATACTGAGAGAAGTGGCGTCAGTGGCCTAGTGAGAGGTGATAATTCCGAGCATTTGAGGGAGGCGATACGTGAGGACCAACACTTGAGGTTGTAGCTTGTGTATGTACATTGTGAGATTTTGTGAGAGTTATCGGTTGACTTGATAACCGAGTGTGTAGAGAAGTTCCGGCTTCCAAACCGGGTGTGTCGTGATAGTGGAGATCTCCTCGAGGTAAGGAGCGGGGACGTAGGTCGTGGGGACCGAACCTCGTGAACATATCGTTTGTTCGTGATTGCATTGGCGCACTTAATTTTGTGTTCATCTTATATCGCCTATTGCATCTTGTTTATTTCTTCCTCTATACTGTTTGCCCTTGCTTAGTTTACTTATCCTTGCATATATATCTTATTACATATCATATTTGCTAGGATATTTGTTAGTAAGTTTTAATTGGTATTAAATCGGATTAGATTAGCATAAACCCTATTCACCCCCCCCTCTAGGGTTTTTTCATAGCGACCTTAGGGTCTAACAATGTACTCCTTGGAGTTTTTGGGAATTAGTTTAACCTTGTGTACCTGTTGGAGGTTCAAGGAGATGTAGTTTATACACATATACTCATCAGAGTGTCAAAATATACTAAAAATGGGTCGATAATGCTACACGAACGTAATTGGGAGCATGTCAAATTGGGCCCATTTGTGAGACAGTCGACACTGTCTCGGACGCGCGAGACTATGTCGACTGTCTTGGAAGCACGAGACAGCGATATCTGTCTCGCAAGTGAACCAACATAGGGTTCGTTTTGTTTGTATAAAACCTAATGCTTGAAGTTTTTTTCTCCATGTTTGGCTACCTCCTCTGAGTTCAAAACTTTCTCAGGTCTTATCAAAAGAGTTCTTAAGTCCTTCCCTCTTCCTTCATCTTCGGATTTCGTCGGATCTTGCTCGAAGAACTTAGGGTTTCTTAACTTTCTCTCAAGGTTTGATCTCCTTCTCCCATATCTTTGCATTTTTCTTGATCCTTGATGAAAACCGAGCCTTTGGGTCACTTCTTGGGTATTTCTCATGATTTTCTTGATTTTAACCTCAAAACCCTAATTCTTTTGTAGGATTTTCAATAAAAATCACTTTTTTACTATGTCTCCCAAGAGATCTCGTGTGTTCCGAGGTAGATCTACCTCCTACGTAGTTGAGAGAGAGGAGCCTGCGGTCGCTTCCTATAGAGGTGATTTTTCTAAACTTTTGTCAATTCAAAAGTTAGAACTTTGTGAAATTTTGTATGTAGATCCTCGTTTGCTCTCTTTCGCAGGGCTTTCGGAAAGAGCCGGTATCCTCCTTCGTGGGGGTCGACGCTAAAAAGATATTGTTTTGCTTGGTCAAAATACATCTCAAGGTGAAAGAGGTGGTTTCATGTTGTCTCGCACTTTGTTAGATAAGGTATGTCGTCATAATGTTTATATATGATGACGTACATTGTCTTTCGTGCGTAGTACAACTTAAATCATCTCGCCGATCATAAGGTGGTAACTCGATCTCGTGAGTTTATGAGATGAGTTCTACCCCTTGTTTCACTTTTAGAAATATTCTTTTCGACTGCATTCCAACGGATATATTTTCCTTTTTCAGTCAATTTCTCATCCATGGCCTTCTCTGATAGAGAAGTGACCGGTCGAAGTGGCATTGCCTATGCTTCTTTTGACGGGAGTCCTCCTATTAGAGAGGCTCCTCATTTTAACACTGACTGCCCAGAGGATGTCCCTGACCTCATGCAGCAAGAGGATCATTGTATTCTGTAGCAGTTGATTACTGACATACCATTGACCAAGTATCAGGATTTGACTGGACATTTAAGGAAGCCCCATTATCTGTTCGGCGACTCTATCGAGGATCCTGCAAGACTCTCATGCGACTCTGAACAATGGTTGAATGAGCATAAAGGAGTATTTTAGTTCTTACCTCCTATTCCTCAGCAATATTCCCTCATACAGCTTAAAAATTTAGCGATGACCCGAGAAATGTCTTGGCGGCTGGCAGAAGATTATGAACAAATTCGTTGCGGATTCATTGGTAGGGATGCCAAGGTTCCTAGTTCAAGTGATAGGAATTCTATCCGAGGGCTTCATCCTGGAATACTGGGTCATGACAGCTTGTCACAAAATGAATTGATGGTGAAGGCGAATACTATGAAGAACCGCTTAGCTCGATTTGGAAGAGAGCTACCAGTTAAGAAGCATTGGTGCTATGGCTGGGTTCATTCTTCTACTGACAGATGGTGGACAAGACTGACTAGCTACGTACTTAGCCGTTAGGGTAATGAGTTGGCTGATAAAGGATTGTACATCCCCATACGAGCTAGTATGTAGGTCTCCCAATTAGTGTAGATCATTTTTTTTGCTCTGTTTGAGATATGCAATCTAGACACTAATACTTTTGTGACCAAGCATGGAGAGTTAGGTCTTCCTCTCTAGGAGATGATGAAAATATCTGAGTTACCAATAAGGGATATACCTTGCCAAGAGTATTTTTTGACTGTTGATCAGTTGAATTGGATGAAGGAGATGACCTATGTCGAACATGACATTTTTTGGGAGCTGAATTGCCATTATCAGACGGCCATGGCTAATGCAGACATTAAGGCGAAGAAGAAATTTCCACAAGTCAGCTTGAAACAGTTTGTAGATTACCTCTTCAAACAGCTTGAGGATTATTCTAGTAATGAAGTCTGTGAATTGTCCTCTTTGACCCCCATCAGAGATTAATAGGCTACTGCTGAAGACCAACACCCAATCATATACGACCCATTCAGTTGAAGGAAAATTCTCGAAGGGTACGAAGTTCCAGTCCTTTTTGTGGCAAGATCAAACGAAGTTCACATCAACAACTCTTCTGGCGGGGTACTTACCCATTTGGCTAAAGAAATATGTTGTCCCTCACCAGCCTTCTGATGCATTGCCTATCCAAGTCCTGTATCATGCTATTCAACTTGTAATCGGGCGTAGACTTTCCTTACTCCCGGCTATGATCGGCGATATTCATAGTGGACTTCTCCATCTGGCTACCACTTTCACATAGGAGGGGAAGAAACCTTCAAGTGAGATCCCAACAACCAAGATATAATTACCTTATACTTACTTGATGGCGTGGCTGGTCCTCCATCGGTCAGATTTGATGACAGCATCCGATACTGCTGATCCAGGTCTCCCTCTATTGCAAATCTTAGAGGAATGTAAATGGATAGCCAGGCAGTGGCATGAGATCTCACGACAATTCTGGGTTCACAAGTGTTGGGAATTTTTCAAATGTTTCCCTTAATTTTTCGAAAGTTATAATGATATGCTCGTAGATGATGAAGAGCCAAAGAAAAGTAGAACCATCATGGATGTGGGTTGTTTTCGTTGGTTGATGAACAACCTCCCCGGCTATCTCATCTTCTGAGTGAAGGATGTTTGCAGCATCGAGCCTTACCTCCCCTATAGGTTCGCTCATCAGATTGGATATGACCAACTGTATGTTGGGAATCCAAACAGAAGATTGAAGACTTGTGGTGGTCTTATCGATGGTGCATGAGATTGGTTTTGGAAAATAAGTGGTTGCACACATGCCCAATTTAACCTTCCAACCGTCGAACCTCATCTACAGATGACATTCCCGTATTGTAGATGGCTCATCGCTACCAACGCACCCACAAAAAAAAGAAAGTCTCTAAACTAGAGATGACAACAGCATCCAGACTTGCCACTGAAATAGTTCAAGATACTATTCTTTCTAGGAAAGGAAAAGCAGGCATTGGATCCTCCAGCAAAGGAAAACAAGTTGCTGATTCTGATGAAAGTGAGGAGGAATCCTTCAACGATGGAGCTTGTACATCTGAAGAAGAAGGTGGGGCTAAAAGTACTGAATTTGGAAGTGCAGTGGGGAAGGTGCATCGGATCTTCCGTCTTCTTTCTTTCCAAAGGAACGTTTGAGTTCACTCCTTGCTCATAGGACTCATCATGCTGACCTACCTCAATCACCAGAAGCTCCAAAAGGAAGGAGGGAGAGGGTTTGCTCATAGGACTCATCATGCTGACCTACCTCAATCACCAGAAGCTCCAAAAGGAAGGAGGGAGAGGGTTGTTCTGACATCTCCCAATCGGATGACTACCTCAATCACCAGAAGCTCCAAAAGGAAGGAGGGAGAGGGTTGTTCTGACATCTCCCAATCGGATGAGGGTGGAAGTCCATAGCGGAGATGAAAGAGGAAGAAGATACAATGCCCCTTACTCATAGAAAGAGATCAAGACTTTTAACTCAGGCTCAAGCACAAGCTCATGTTTCTCCAAAATCCGAGTTACACACAAAATATCTCCATGAGAGATCCGATATTCTGGGAGAAATACGTCTGCCAAAAAGGACTAAGATGGTTGTGCATCGATGACATGACCCTTTACTGGTAATGGAAGAGGAGCCGGCCTACAATATTCCTGTTGAGGAAAGAGGTAATATTTTGTCTTCATCTTTCTTCCACTGGATCGTTTTCAGATTCATTGAACTCATTCTATAATTTGTTTTCATAGGGGACCGTGAAGAAGGCAAAATTCCATATGAACCCTCTTCTTCTGGACTTATGTGTACCGAGGAGCTGAGTTTCGTTCAGCAAATGAATAAAGCCATAGTTGATGAACCTGTCGGCGTTAGGCCTACTGAAGAGATTGGAGTTCAACTCGAGCCCCATAACACAGTCACTCCAATGGTTTCCAACACAAGTATTAGTATTTTCCCATTCGGAGGGCAATTCTGAGAGATGAGTGAATCGGAGTGCGTACCTCCTCTAATGGTTTCTACCCTTCATTTTCTTTTAGAGAAATTAAAAGGATCGAATACCAGTGCCAAAGCTGCAGAACCTGTCGCAACAGCTGAAGGTATGGTTGGCTTCCACTTGGTATGGATTCTCATATATAGTATAATATATATATATATATATATATATATATATATATATATATATATATATATAATATATATATATATATATATATATATATATATATATATTATATATATATATATATATATATATATATATATATATATAATCTATTATATAATAGTATTATATTTATATTATTTATTTATGCTCACGATCTAGTTGGTTCTGTAGATATTGTAGTAAAGGAGCCAATTGAAGAGGAAGTCATTCATGAAGCCAAGGTCGGGGATTTTGATAAACACACCCTCGATATGAATCGTTTTGAAGATGACCATCAGTTAATCTCCGACTTATTATCAGAGAAAGCTCCTAATGAGGTTGCAGGGCCAACTACTGAAGCTGGTTCTTCTACAAGTATGAATCTTATCATAACATCACCATTTTTTATTTGTTATTTCTTAATTAACCACTGGGGAGTTTTGATTATAGGATCAGCCACTAGAGCTGATACAGCTACAATTTCAGAGGTCCCAGAGCGAGCTATACTTGAAATTCAACCATCCACTTCTGAACCTAAGATTTTTGTTCTTTCAGATCCCATGCTCTCGGAGGCTACGACCAGGATTGAGGGTAGTCCCGTTTTCTAGTCACAATACTAACAGATGACGCTGGTACATCTATGATCGTTATATCTGAATCAACTCCAGCAATTCGTGAGGCTAAGTCAACGAGGCCAAGCTAAGAACATCAAATTAAGGGATCTTCGATTAACATCAGTATGCTTCCCTCTCGTCATTACCTTAGAATCCTAGGTATTGAATCTGGTTCCGACAACTTTCAGATTGCTTATTTGTTGTCCTTTTCTGGCAGAACTGCCATCTCTTTATTACTCGATCAAGGCGTTGATGTCGGATAATGATCCAGACAAGGCTTTAATCTGCCTAGAGCTTCACAATTTTACTTCCTTTCTGAGCACGATGATCGACAAAATCCTACATCAGGGGTTATCCTTCGACCAATTCAGACGATCCCTTGATCGTCAAGTGACAGGAATTAAGGAAGAAGAATATCCAGACCTAGCCAATTCCGTTAATATAGACTTGGTTTATTTAGAATAGGAGCTCGAAAAGTTGAGGGATCTTAAGGCTACTGGTGCTTTCTCATATATAGGTATTCAAATGGAATCAAGGCTGAAGAAGTGGCATGACACCTGAGTATCTGTTGAGACTGAGCTCCAAAATCAAGAGGGTCATGTCACACAAATGACAGTAGTTCTCTCAAGGAAGGAAAAGACCCAGACTGAATTGATCAATTCTTTAACTACGAGTCGTGAGGAAATAGCTAACCTTGAAAAGGACTTGAAATATGCCAAGGATTCTCATGCCATCCTTGAAAGTGAATTGGCCAGTGTAGAATGCACTCGAAGGCAAATGCTTGAGAATTTAGAGCCTGAAAAAGAAAAACTAGCCAAGCTAAAAGATGAAGCTACAAAGGCACTGAATGCTACCGAGGATTCTATCAGGGATGATTTGAAGACCGAGCTTGAGCAAGCCTACGTAGAGGAGCTCTCTAGACTAGAACAACAGATTTGTAGTGGTAAATTATCTTTAGATTGATAGAACCATTTTTGTATCTCTTTTGACTTCATCAATAAAGTTTTCTTTTTAGTGTACGTTTACTATTATGATTTCTCATTCCATTTGGAATAAATAATCATAATATTCAGAGAATTTTTGGCAAACCCTCAGTCGTAAATGGATTTGATGTGCCTTTACTGATTACCGTTTGAGTCGGGCTAGCATGTAGATTGTCTAAATCCGTTGTACATGTCATGTTGTGCTAAAAGAATGAACTCTTTTAGACATTATGCTACAATGTTGAATATATAGGCTACATGTGTCAGATGTAGGCTTATCTCTAATGAGGGATCGATATAATGTCCCCCATGCGTAAAAGGCATGGCTTCAAAGATTATTAACTTAATAATAATCACTGGCTACGATATTGAATACGTAGTTTTTGTCATTTTTATGGGAACATACCACCCGACGATGTGTGTTAGACACAGTCTTATCTCTAATAAGGGATCGAGATAACATCCCCCATACATAAAAGGTATGGATTCGGAGATTATTAATTTAATAATAATCACCGACTACGATATTGAATACGTTGGCTTTATCGTTTTTACGAGAACGTACCACCCAGCAACGTGTGTTAGACACATGCTTATCTCTAATAAGGGATCAAGAAAACATCCCCCATGCATAAAAGGCATAGATTCAAAGATTATTAACTTAATAATAATCACCGGCTTAACATTTTTACGGGAACGTACCACCCGACAACGTGTGTTAGACGCATATTTATCTCTAATAAGTCATCAAGATAACGCCCCCCATGCATGAAACATGAATTTGAAAATGTTGAAAGGTTACGTCTTTTTGGTGAAAATATGAACCCGACACTGGAGAGGAAGAATTTTATATTCTATCTTCTAATATCTTTTTTATTGGTAGAGATGAACCCGATGCGGGAGAGGAAAATTTTTATATTTTTTATATTCTATCTCTAGGTCTCTTTTTTGTTGGTAGAGATAAACCCGATGCGGGAGAGAAAGAATTTTATATTCTATCTCCAGGTCTCTTTTTTGTTGGTAGAGATGAACTTGATGTGGGAGAGGAAGAATTTTATATTCTATCTCCTGCTGCATAGGAAACGCAAAGTGGGATTTTGACTTCGAGAATCCTAAAAGGTAAAACTAAGAACGAGATCTCCACTCTAAGAATCAAAAAGATCCGGATAACTCTAACTTTTATAGTATTGGTTACCCAGCTGAAGATAAATTTCTCCTTTATCGAAATTCTAACTTCATTCCAAACTGTGAAAATTTTTGAGTGAAGAAGAATGAATGGAAGCCTTTCATTTATCGAACGGGGATTCCGGTTTAGAAAATGGACTTCTCATTCATGAAAGGAATCGAGGGGGGTTTTGACTTTAGCCCTAACTTTCGGAAGGTTTGACCAAGTGGGAGTTGAGACGATTCTACCTTGTATAGGCTTGATTGTTCAAATTGGGTGGAGGCCTTTCGTTCGTCAAAAGGGGATCTCGGTTATGAAAGCGGATCTCTCATTCATGGAAGGAATCGAGAGAGGATTTTGGCTTTGGTCCTAACTGTAGAAAGGTTTGAACAAATGAGTAGTAGGAGTGGGGTACAAATAACAGTGAGAATGTCGATTTGTACAAAACACTCTTTGTGGGTTTTCGGTGTTAAGTGATAAGATCCTAACACGAAGGGGTTTGATAACTTCCATGAATTAGCAGATTGAAATTTTGAATGTTGTGTCAAGACTACAACCGTGGGAGTGTTAAAGGCTAGACATAATGGGAGTTTAAAAGATTTTAACCATGAAGAATTTTGCTAGAACTACCATCAACTGATTTGATCAGTGAGAGATTTTATGGTGGAAGATTGTGAGTCATCGAGTACTCCACAATTACATCATGAAAGTTTCGTGAAGGAAGATTGACCTGATGAAGCCATCGAATCTCATCTCAACAAATGAGTGCTCAGAAAGTCACAGTAGGAGGATTTTAATCAACTTGAAAATGATTAAATAACCACAGTAGGAGGTTCTTAATCATTTTTTATAATAATTAAGAATAAATTATTTAGATGGTTAGCTTCTATCTAGAATAATCAACAGATCTCGGATTATCCTTAAAAATAGCATGTACAGTATTCTCTAGGAACTTCTCATTTAATAGGTTATCCCGAACGTACTAGGGATAGTACTTTTTTAGGAACTTTCAATTTATTGGCATTATGAGCTTGTTACCATCTTGAGTGATCAGGCAATATGTACCATTTGAATAGACTATCTCTATTACAAATGATCCTTCCCATTTGGGTTGGAATTTACCTTTTTTTTTAGAATTGAGTATCATTGGTCGCCGAACGGTAAGAACCAAGTATCCTTCCTTGAAGCTCCGTTTTTGGACTTTCTTGTCAAAGGTGTTTTCATCGAAAGTCGTTTCCATTGATGATTCTATTAAACTTCGGTCGTTTACAATGAATTACAATGAAAAATTGTTTAAACTTTGTGAGACATGGCAATAAGAGTTTATTGACCATAGAGTGGTGAGATCGACATTAACATAGTATTAGTGTGAAAGATAAATAAACCTAAAGCAGTTAAAAAAGATGTATTTAGAATGAGCTTTTAACTAGTGTCAAGGAAAATAATTATGAGATATAGCTCATGGGGTGATGCCCAACTTAAGATTAGGGGTGATGCCCAATCTTTCGCACTATAGTCTTATTGATGATTCTATTAAACTTCGGTCGTTTACAATGAATTACAATGAAAAATTGAGAAAATTACAACTTTCAAGAAAATAACATAAAAATCATTTATCGATTCTTGTTTTGTAGGACTTTGCCTGTGCCGGGAGTGCTTTGGCTCGTGGACCACCGATTCACAGATTCGTGAGGGTCTATGATATCCTTCCTTCGTTTAGAAGCAAGAATGAAAATTAGTGAATATCTAATCAAAGTAAGACGATCACTCTTCTTAAGATCAAGTCAAATCTCGAATCTCAAGGAATCACACGAGGATCTTAAGTCTTGTTGTTTTCTCTCTGCTCTCTATGCTTAGATCTGCCCTAATCTGCTCGATCCTTGTCAGTAATGACCCTAGGGGGGTATTTATAGCCTCTGGGACACTTACCTAAAAAATACAATCATATGAAGAAGTTAAGACTGCGAGACAGTGTTTACTGTCTCGGCGGCCGAGATAGTGTTTGCTGTCTCGGCTTCCAAGACAGTAAAGACTGTCTCGGAAAATCCAACTGCCTGGTAGTTTCTACTGTAACTGCTTTTCCATGTTTCATACTCCGTTATTTTAACAGTTATTCACGTGATTCTCGCCCACGATGTTTCCCACGTCCCTTGACAGTTAATGGATACGTGTGTGGCAGTTATTTTAGTAACTTTTGATCATTTCAGATCTGTCACGCGTGTGAGATAGTAAATACTGTCTCGCTGACCGAGATAGTATATGCTGTCTCGCTGGCCGAGACAGTGAATACTGTCTCACTGTCCGAGACCTTTGGCCGAGACAGTATATACTGTCTCACTGGGCGAGACAGTAAAAACTGTCTTGCTGCGAGACATTAAACACTGTCTCGCTAGCGAGACAGTAAATACTGTCTTGATCTTTCTAAGACAGTATCAGGTGATCTCTTGGGTGATCTTCTATATATTTGGATATCTACCAGTATTTTTTGACGCCTACAGATATCCACTCCAAAGTATTCCAGACTTATTCTTTTGTAGAGGAGTCTGGGACACTTTGGATAAGAAAGATTTCACTTACGATCCCTTCAATGCTTGGTTGAGTAGATCGTGTAGAAGGACCTGTAAATGGCTACAATTCTTGATCTCTTCCTCCCTTAGTCTATTCAGTTCCTTGTAGAATAGCTAATATTCTTTCGGTACTGCGTTTATCGCTTGACCGTTGTCGAGATTTTGAATCGAAGCTGGTATTTGTACTTGCGAATCTGGTTTTTTTGTCACTAAATTGATACTTGTATACCCATTGAGAGTTCGTCAGGTTATTCAGAATAATATTCTCTAGAAACTTCCTATTGGAGTATTCAGGAACCAGTTTAGCCTCGTGTACCTATTAGGAGGTAGTCAGGTTATTCTTAAGAATATTCTGAATGATATTCTCTAGAAACTTATTGTTGTGGGTAGGGGAACCACCATCAAGTGGCAAATTCTGCCCAAGACGATTGTTATGGTCTCACTCAGTGAGACTGTGTTATCTGTCTCGCAGTGCGAGACAGTTAATATTGTCTCGCACTGTGAGACAGTTAATACCGTCTCACACAGCAAGACAGAGAATACTGTCTCGCACAACGAGACAGAGAATACTATCTCACACTACGAGACAGAGAATACTGTCTCGCACTGCGCACGGCGAGACAGTGAATACTGTCTCGTCGTCCGAGACAGTGAATACTGTCTCGGACTACTGAGTCGGGGGTACAAAACCCCGACTTAGGGTTTCTTTAGGGTTTTTTTCACGTCGAATTCTGAGTGATTTCTGGGCGATTTCTTCAGGTATTTTTGCAAGTTTTCGACCTTCTCTTGTTCTCTTCGTCTTTGAGTTAAGTAGGGTTCTTGTTTGGAGGGATTTTATTCGAAGATTGAAGGTCTGTTATCCCTCTCCCCTTCGAAATTTCGATTTTCTTTGATTCTTCCCCATGCATGCGTATTTCAACTGTATTTTGTGATATTTTTGTCAATTCCATACTCAAAACCCTAACTTTCTCGTTGGATTTCAATGTAGATCATATTTTCATCATGTCGCCGCGTAGATCTCGCATTCCCCGGGGCCGTCCGACTGTTCAGACTATTGAGGGGGCTGATCCCGTTGCTACTTCGCATGGGGGTACACTTCTTTCACCCTTTCACGAATTAAAACACCGTATCTTGTCAATTTCATACGTAAATATCCGTATTTGTATGTAAACCCTCGTTTGTCATCCTTTGAGATACATTTGAGAAGAGCCGGTATCCTCCTTTGAGGGGATCGACACTAGAAAGTGTTTGTTTTGCTTGGACAAAACACACTTCAGAATATACAGGGGCGATTTCGTATCATCCCATGTGTGTTGAAAAGTTTTGATATGCCGTTATAATGATTGTGCATAGTAACACATATCTCTTTTATACATGTGGTAGATAGAAAATCGTCGCACCTGTTATGAGGTGGCGATTATATCTTATGGAGTAAGATATACTGCCTTCTCTAAAATTTTAGGACTATTCTTACACAATTTATGTGTGTGTCTTCTTTATCAGTCCATTTTCCTTCTGCAATCTTCACTGCTGATGAGGTTACGGGCCAAAGTAGTTCTACCTACTCCTATTATGAGGGGATTTTGTTAATTGAATCAGCTCCCCAATTCAAGCCAGACTACAGCGAAGGAGCTAGAGAGTTGATTCGGCGAGGTAATTGTCGTATTCTATGACGGTTAATCACAGACGCAACTTTAATTTCAGAGCAAGACTCGAATCAGTGCATAAGGAAGCCAGATGTCTTGTTTGGTGACTTTGTAAAAGATCCGGAGATCGTTTCTTGCAGACCTGCGCAGTGGTTATATGGGAGCGGGTCATTATTCTTGTATCTGCCCTGGATTCCTCGGGAGCATTCACTTTTAAAGTTCAAAAACTTGTCAGTTGGACATGAAATGTTCTGGAGATTGACCGAAAACCACGAGCGTATTCACTATGGTTTTATTGGGAAGGAAGCCACCCCGTGTTCCAGTGATAGGGCTTCTGTGCGAGGACTTCATCCGGGTGTCTTGGGTCAAGGTAACATGCCTCAGAACGAGAAGGCAGCACAGGAAAATACTGTGAAGAATCAGTTAGCTGTAGTAGGAAAGAAATTACCCAACAAGAACTTCATATATTATGGATGGGTCCATTATTTTGGAGATAAGTGGTGGACCAAAATGACCCGATATGTATTGAATCGCTGGGGGCGAGAATTGGCAGAGTTAGGGTTATCAGTCCCGATCCGTGCCAGTATGTATGGTTTGCAGATCAGTGTAGGTCATTTCCTCTGTTTGTTCGAGATCTACAACCCTGACACCAATACATTCTTCACCAAGAATGGGGAGCTCGGATTACCATTACATGAAATGATGAAGGTGTCTGGTTTACCTATAGGTGATATCCCGTATCAAGAATTCTTCCCAACCGCCAGTCAGTTGAATAAGATGAAAGATCGGTCAACTATGACCCACGATACTTTATGGGAATTGACTTGTCATTATCATATAGCTATGGCTGAGATGGAGACTAGAGCTAAGAAGAAATCTCCCCAGATTAGCTTGAAACAATTCGCCGATTATTTATTCAAGAACCTTGAGAATCGTTCGGAAGACGTGTGCGGATTATCTCCTTTGACTCCGAATGAAATCAACCGGTTGTTAGAGAAAATGAACGCATAATCTTATACCTCTCACTCAGAAGACGGATTTCCTCATGGTACTAAATTCCGTTCTTATTTGTGGCAAGCTGGTGTTCTGATCCATCCTACTACCCTGCTAGCCGGCTTTCTGGCTTTATGGCTGAAAAGGTGTGTCATTCCCCATCAACCCTCTAATGCTATACCGATTGAAGTGTTGTATCCAGCCGTCCAGTTAGTTACAGCTCGCAGATTATCCTTGCTTCCTGCCATGGTGGCCGCTATTCACAGTGGATTACGGCAATTAGTTTTCGTGTTTACTTAAGAGGGAAAGAAACCCTCCGCCAGCGTATCCGTTCCGAAGCTGGAACTACCTTACAATTATCTGATGACCTGGTTGGTACTTCACCGGCCAGATTTAATAGAGGCTCCTGAGATGGTGGATCCCAGCCTCCCTCTATTGCAGACTCTTAAGGGTTGTAAATGGGTCAAACATCGGTGGATGGATATAACGAGGCAATTCAAAATTCACAAATGTTGGGAGTTCTTTCCTTGTTTCCCTCAATTCTCCGATACGTACAATACGACCTTATTGGATGCTGAAGAACCAAGGCAAAATCACACCATTTTGGATGTCGTGTTTTTCAAATAGCTGATGAACATTCGACCTGGTTATCTAGTGTTCAGGGTGAAAGATGTTTGTCATATCGAACCTTATTTTCCATGTAGATTTGCTCGCCAATTCGGCTATGACCAACTGTATGTCGGCAACCCGAACCGTCAACTTAGCGTTCGAGGTGGACTTATCGATGGGGCGAGAGCTTGGTTTTGGAGCATTGCCGGCTGTACAAACATTGAGTTCGATCTCCCCTTGGAAGTTCCGCCTCTACGGATGACCTTCCTCTATTGTAAGTGGCTGATAGCTGCCAATATCGTCACTCGGAATAGGAGGATATCAGACTCAGAAGAAGAGGCACCCCCACGGCGTACAACAGAAGTGACTCGTGAAACTATGTTATCACCTCGAAGGAAAGAGGCTGCCGAATCGTCCAGAAAGGGAAAGGAACCGGCCCGCCCAACTAATAGTGAAGAAGAGTTTGATACTGATGAAACAGAAACTTCTAAGGGGACGGGTGAGACTGGTTCAAGTTCTGAGGAAGCAGTTGGTCTCCCCGATTCTTTCTTTGAGAGAGGACTTGTAAACCCTTCCGTTGTGCCTGCCCCACCGTAAGATGCTCCGAAAAGAAGGAGGGAGAGAGTCGTTATGACTTATCCCAATCGGATGACGATAGAGGTCCTCAGTGGAGATGAAGAGGATGAAGATAATACAGTGCCTCTTGTTCGTCGGCAAAGATCACAATCTTCCGCTCAAGCTCAAACCCAGGTCCCTCCCAAAACTGAATTACCCACCAAACATCGTCACGAAGGATCTGGGGTCCAGGATGAAGCACGTCCACTAAAAAGACGGAAGAAGGCCGCCTCTAAGCCACGTGTTCGTCTTCCCGCTTTAGAGGAAACATCTGACCGCAGTGTTTCTTCAGCCGAACAAGGTAAAGATTCATCTTTATTTTTTACTTTACTACTCTTATATTTCTTAATACTCGGGCTTATCTTACACTCAATTCTTGTAGGGAGTCAAGAAGAGGGAGAATTTTAGGCTGACACTGCATCTTCCGACGGTATGGAAGCTGAGGCGCCCAGCTTCGTTCAACAAATGCAAGATGCGCTTAAAGTTGAAACCGCTGGTGTTCCTGCAACTTCTGATGTTGATCCATCGGCCTCAAATACAGGTACGGATCTTTCTCCATTTGGAAGACAATTTCGAAAGATGAATGAGTCAGAACGCGTGCCTCTTCTATCTTTCTCCATTTGGAAGACAATTTCGAAAGATGAATGAGTCAGAACGCGTGCCTCTTCTAATGACTTGTGCACTTTGTCTCCTTTTAGTCAAACTAAAAGAAGCGGGTGCGAGTAGTGGAGCCCTCGGATCCTTCCCGGTTAATGAAGGTAAATCTAGTCTTTATTTTGTGTGAGTTCATATAAGTATGTGTGTTACTCATGACCTAATATATTCTGTAGATGCCATAATGAAAGAATCTGCCGGAGGAGAGGCCACACATGCAACAGAGGTCGAGGACTTCAACGAGCATAACCTCGATCTCGATCTCTCAGATGGTGATCATCAATATATCCCTAATTTATTATCGGGGAAAACCTCTGATGCAACCACAGGATCAACTGTTGGAGTTGGTTCAACAGAAGCGGGTCCTTCTAAGAGTAAGGAAGCGAAGTTGATTTTCCATCATCAATTCTCGAATTTCAACCTACTACTCTTGTGGAACCCATGATGATAGAAATTAATGTCACTCCCCAACTTAGTCCTGTTGCAATAAAAACGAGACCAACTGAAGAAGTCGGTACATCGGCAATTGTTGTGACTAGAGTTGGTGAGTTTTATCAATCATTTGTTTTAAACTTCTGATCAATATTCCATTATACTCATTGTGATTCTCTTGTTTGCAGAATCCTCTCCCAAGAGGCCTATTAACTTAGACCCGAAGTTCAATGAGGTCTTAATTTAGCAATCATCTGATGTAGTGGGTACGTCAAAGGCTGCCATTCCTGAACCAACTTTGGCTGTTCAGGAGGCCGGAGTACCACCATTGGGTAAACAAGGTCATGCTGAAGGCTCTTCTGTTAAACTTGGTATGCTTCGGCTCACCATTGCTTATGGATTTTAAGTCTCGAGCACTCATTTTCTTCTTTTCTTATCACAGTGTCTCCCTCACCCTTGCTTGACTCTATTAAAGCTTTGGCGTCCAATAAGGATCCGAATAAGGCATTTATCTTTTCAGACATCCAAAGTTTTGTTTATTTTCTGAACCTTATGATTGATCGGATTCTTCATCAAGGGTCACCCTTCAACAGCTTTAGGAGATCACTCGATCGCCATGTAGCCGGAATCAGAGAAGATGGATATCCTGAATTGGCTGACTCTATTAAAGCCTACCTAGCTCAGCTGAAACAACAATTTGAATACCTGAGGAAACTTAAGACCAGCGATGTTTCTTCTTATGTATCAACTCAAGTAGATCTCAAATTGTAAGAGTGGCATGCTTCACAAAAATCAGCAGAGCTTGAGCTTCAAAAGTTGAGAGATCGTGTAACCCAAATGAGGTTGGGTATTTCCAAGAAAGTGCAGGCCAAGGCTGGTTTACTTCAATCTTTAGAACTATATCGAGCTCATATAGCTCGCTTGGAAAAGGAGCTTGTAGAGTCTAAGGATGCTGAGAGTATTCTAAAACTTGATTTGGCTGAAGCTGAGCGCGTCGAAACTGGCTTATCCCAGCGGCTGGAACTTCAGGATAGAAAACTTGTTAAAACTGAGCAAGAAGTTCTCCAAGCTTGGAATACCAGCGAAGAATCTTTAAGAGCCAACCTGAAAGTTGAATTTGAACAAGCTTATGCGGAAACGCTCTCAGAACTTGAAGGGCAAATTTGTAATTATAAGTTATGTTTGGATTAAAAACAAACTCTTCTTTTGTAGTGATATTTTTTTTATATCAAAAAGTTCTTATGAATAAAGTGGACTCTTTTGCTTACCAAAATTTTATTATGATTACTCATTCTTGTTTAGAATAAATAAACATAATACTTATAAGATTTTTGGCAAACCCTCAGCCATAAACGGATTTGATATGTCTTTACCGACTACCGTTTGAATCGGGCTAGTATGTGAATTATCTAAGTCCGTTTCACATATAACGTTGGGCTAAAAGAATTAAACTCTTTTAGACTTTAAACTACAATATTGAATATGTAGGCTACATGTGTTAGATGTAGGTTTATCTCTAGTAAGGGATAGAGATAATATTCCCCATGTGTGAATGACATAGATTTTAAAATGTAAGTAGGCTACATTCCCTACGTAAGAAAATGAACTCAAGATTATAAAGAAAGAATTGGATATTCTATCTCTCAATCTCTTGTTTGTTGGTAGAGATAAACCCAAAATCGAAGATTAAGAATTTTATATTCTATCTCCTGGTCTCTTGTTTGTTGGTAGAGATAAACCCAAAATTGGAGATTAAGAATTTTATATTCTATCTCCTGGTCTCGTGTTTATTGGTAGAGATAAACCCAAAATCGGAGAGGAAGAATTTTATATTCTATCTCCTGATGCGAAGGAAACTCGAAGGGGGATCTCCGCTTAGAGAATCTGGACTGGTTTAAATAATCCTAACTGTCATAAGGTTTGATTATTCAATTCAAAAGTAGACCTCTCGTTCGCAAAATGAATCGAAAGGAGATTTTGGTTGTGGTCCTAACTGTAGTAAAGTTTGACCAAGTGGGAGTTTTAAGACGATCCTAACTATAGGAAGGTTTGATCGCTCGATTTGTGGACCTCTCGTTCATTGAAAGAATTGAGAGGAAATTTTGGTTTTGGTCCTAATTGTAGGAAAGTTTAACCAGGTAAGGAATGGGAGTGGGGTACAAATAACAATGAGTTTGTTGACTTGTACAAACTACTCAGTGGGAAGTTTTGATATCAAACACAATCAACTGATGCAAGAGGATCGGTCGACTTATGAAACCAATCAAAATCGATCGAAAACACTATTCACAAAAACTTGAATTTTTAAAAGCTAATTTTCTAAATTCAAATTAAAATAGCAAATCAACTCTAAAAATAGTAAAACTTGGGAAAATGTTTGACGAAGGTATCAACCAATTCCCCGTCCTTTTGTTTCTCGTCAAGCAACGACCCGATGGATATCTCGGTGACGTCGTCGAAGAAGTTGGTGAGGAATTTAGTCTCCATGTCGTCCCAGCTATTCACACTTCCTGGCTTGAGGCGGCGATACCAATCGAAGGCGGCTCCACGAAGAGTGCCAACGAAGGACCGTACCATCAGAGGCTCATTACCAGAGATAACCCCTAGGTGTGATTTGAAGTAAATCAAATGCTGAGTGGGTGAACCCATCCCATTAAACGGCGTGAAGTTAATTAGATTGAACTTCACCGGATACGGGATCGATTCCCATTCTCTTGGGTATGGACAAGGAATGCCCGTCTTCTTCATCTCTTGAGCAGAAATCAACGTATTGATTTTGCTCTCGAGGTTTTTGATCTTCAAACTTTCACCTGTGTTTTCGCTAGCATTCTCGTTACCACCCCCTACATTGACGGGAGGATTATTGGCATTATGAGCTTCATTCGCATTTGTGTCCTCATCTTCCTGATTAACCTGGTTACGACGACTTGGTTCGCCTTGCTGGTTTGTCAGTGCTTGGATTTGTTGGTCATACATTTCTCTCATATTCTGCATGGCCATCTGCATTTCGAACCTGAAGCTCTCCTGTTGTTTAGCCATGGCTTCTTCAAGCATCTTGGCCACTTGTTCCGCACTTATCATAAGTGACTCGCGGGGTTGTCCCTCGCTGGATACTGTATTATCTGATGCGACCGCAGAGCCCGCATCCTATTCTTCATCTTCCGAGCTCTTCTTCGTCGGAAACGCCTAGGCCTTGGTTTTGGCGTTTTGGTATTGAGCCTTTCGAAAACCAAAATTCTCTCGGGGACTGTATTGGTGCAGTTGCACTCTGACAATACTGCCCGAATGAATTTGGAACATGGGCATTGAGTCTTTAGTTCTCGAGGACTCCTTTTCCTGGTTTTACTCGTACCCTCAACATGATAGTACAACTCGTCGGTTTGAAGGTCGGAGTAACCTATCGTGTGTTGGCATGACTTCTCAGGCATAACGCTATCGTCATCAGACGATAATGTTTCCTTCTGAGTGCGAACTGCCTTCTTTGGGCTTTCAAGAGTCACGCGCCTCGAAACATGCCTTTGTGGGCGTGAATTCTCAGCTGGCTCTTGGACTTCAATGCGCAAATTGGTGCTCCTAGCTGCCATGATCTCTTTGTCATGTTGAGGATGGCGGCAACTCCCAGCATGTTGAGTCGTTCGGGGCTTCTTTATCGGGCCCAAACGTTCTTGAACTGGAGCTTTACATCGCTCATCGGGAAGTGGACCGAGTCGCTCCAAAACTGAGTTCCTTCTTCGGGATGGTCCTGCGGGATCCCCCGGAGCAGCTATGGGAATTATCGGCGATTTAGGTTGGTTCGTCGGAGGTTGAACTTTTGCTGGAGGCTGCAATGGTTGCTCTTTAGCCTGAATTGCTGCTTCAGACTTCGGCCTCCATACTTGGCGGGTTGGTAGCGGCTTTTTGGCCACTTCCTTCTGCAGTCTTCTGCGGGCTTCTTGGACTTGAGCCCGTGCTTGCGCTGACATTGCGCGGCGCTTGCGAATGCGCTCATCAAGTGTCGAACGATTCTGCTTGACACGGATCCATTCATTCGTTGGCGGCTTGGAGGAGCTACCATTCATTGTTTGTTGAGGCTGTTTGCCTCTCCTGCTCTTCAGATCCGCGTTATAACGGATTCCGTCAGTGGATTCCATTACCTTTGCGAGTTGCCACGCCAGGCGTTGACGTCGCCTCTAGCGGGCTCTCTTTGAGAGAGTCACTACGCCCTCAGCGGTGGAGGAATTGGCGAGAACAGATTTGACCTGGTTGGAGGTCGGTGGAGCTTCACCCGATGCAACTTCGACATCAATTGGGGTAAGATCTTCGTTGGCATTCTGCACTTCTTCGTACCAACGAACTTTTCTCCTAGAGGAGAACTTCTTGGACTTGCGGGGGGAGGTGGATCCAGACGACGATGATAGATACTCCTCGAACTTTTGTTGATCGAATTCATACTCGACCTCCTCCTCGACCGGGATTGAGATCTGCGGCTGTGACGCAACGATCTCGGCAGCGAGATCGGTGGCTCCCACTGTGGTCGCCAGATTGTTCGTGGGGAAAATTGCTTTCATTGACGTCATTATTCTCTTAAGCAACAGTTTATCGGTTACAAAAGATCCGGTCTTTTTATAAGATCCGGTTATAACAAAATCAAAGAAAAAAAGAAAATTACAACTTTCCTTTTAGAACAAATCGCAAGATCATGTTTTGCGGTCTCTTGCTTGTGTGGGTTCTTCGCCTGCGCCGGGGTTAATCTGTGGACCACCACGCGATCTTGATCCGGTCGGATCTACACGGTATGATGGGTGCTATTTCATGAAGGAAATAACAGCCGGGGGTATTATTTCACCAAGGAAATAATAGCCCTAAGTAATCGAAATCGACCAAGCGAAATCGATACTCTTCTCGGGATCAAAAACCAAGTTTTGATCCGGAGGATAACCGTGTGGATCTCAGATCTGATCTCTCTCTCGAACTCCTGCCTTGTTTGACGTGGATGATCGCCAAGAACTAGATCTGAAAAGTCCAAGTCTTCCAAGCTTCAAAACTCCGTGGTTTAGCTCTTGATCCGGTAGAGTTTCGGCTCCAAAATTCCAAGTCCCTCAAACAATGAGCCTAGGGGTCTATTTATAGGCATTTGAAACCGGATCTGGGTTCAGATCTGGGCCCAGACCCGTGGCTCGGCAAGGTGGCTCGGCCACCTGGGTGGCTCGGCCACCTGGGTGGCTCGGCCACCTAGGTGG
>NC_033800.1:107679321-107701628 GCF_001876935.1 Asparagus officinalis
CCATCCGGGTGTTCACCGCTTCACCCGTTTTCCGGTTTTGTAGTTAATCCGAACTTCTAGTGTTGATCTGGACTCTGATTTGGCAGTCCAGATCCTGATTTGGCAGTAAGTCCGCTTCAGTGTTGTGGTCTAACAATCCAGCTTGGATATATCGCCTGATGGTCCGATGGTTTGTTGAATCACCGTGCTGAGAGGAGCCAACCGACGGCTAATCCTCCGAACTCGAACTTTGCTTTCCGTGGTAAGGGCAAGGCACCTGCAGCGGTTGTCGACGTTAATCAGACGTCACAACAACAATCCCGAAGACAGCAAAAGACTTCGGATCCGAGACTCCAAAAAGAGTACTCTTTCAAAGACGAATACATTCCAGCCATCTTCGAGTCCCTCCTTGAAAACAACAAGATCAAGCTACCACCTATCACAACTCAGGAGGAAGCTGATAACACTGCAGATCTGAAGTACTGTGCGTATCACAGCAGGATCCTTCATCCTACCAATGCTTGCTTTGCTCTCAAGAATAGCATCCAAACCTTAGTTGAAGCCGGCGTCGTAACACTTAATTAAGTCGAATGCAGACTCCGACAAGTATAAAAGTATAAACTTCTCCTTCTCACACTCCAAAGAGTATACGAGTATAAACTGCTTCTCGGTCATCCAACTAAGTATAATATTAGACCCGGTTTCACAAAGGAAGCTGGGGGTGGATGATTTATGTAACGGGAAGTTCCTAGAGAATCTTATATTCTTAAGGATAACCCGAACATGCGACTGAGGACAACGTACTCCTTGTTACACCCAGTTTTGCACAGAAAGTTGGGGGTGGATAATTCATGTAACGGGAAGTTCCCGGAAGAATGTTAAATGTAATATTCTTAGGGATAACCCAATCATTACGAACAAAGTAATAAATACTAATCACCTACTGTGATTTTCGAACACTCTTTTGTTGACGACTCACAGTCTTCCACCACAAAATCCCCCATCGATCAGACTAATTAACGGTGGGACCACCAAAATTCCTTTTAGTTAATTCCACTCAAACTTTCGATGTACCTGTGCACTCAACATCCTTATTGTTAGAGTCCGGACATGTACCCAGAATTTTAATATCCTAATCTTTAACGAATTGTCAAACCCCTCCGTGTTAAGTATTTGTCATTTAATACTAGGAACCCCCTCTGAGTGATTTGTACAAGTCAATGCTCCCACTATGATTTATACTCCCACTCCCACTGTCTACTCGGTCAAACCTTCCTACAGTTAGGACCATAACCAAAATCCCCTCTCGATTCCTCCAATGAACGAGAGACCCATAAATCGAGCGATCAAACTTTCTTACAGTTAGGATCGTCTCAAACCTCCCACTCAGTCAAACCTTCCTACAGTTAGGGCCGAAACCAAAATCCCCTTTCGATTCCTTCAATGAACGAGAGACCCACTTTCAAATCGAGTGATCAAACCTTCCTACAGTTAGGGTCACCTCAAACTCCCACTTCGTCAAACCTTCCTATAGTTAATGCTAAAACCACAATTCACTCTGGATAAACGAGAATTTCACCTTTAGTTCGGTAATCAAACCTTCTGACAGTTAGGATTATCCGAATCTTTCGATTCTCGGAGTGGAGGTCCCACTCCTAGTTTCGGAAGTTCCCGAAAGGATGTTACATGTAATAAACACTAAACCCCCTTCGAGTGATTTGTACGAATCAACACTCCTACGGTAACTTGTACTCTCACTCTCACTTTTTGCTTGGTCAAACCTTCCTACAGTTAGGACCACAACCAAAATCCCCTCTCGATTCCTCCAATGAACGAGAGACCCATAAATCGAGCGATCAAACTTTCTTACAGTTAGGATCGTCTCAAACCTCCCACTCAGTCAAACCTTCCTACAGTTAGGGCCGAAACCAAAATCCCCTTTCGATTCCTTCAATGAACGAGAGACCCACTTTCAAATCGAGTGATCAAACCTTCCTACAGTTAGGGTCACCTCAAACTCCCACTTCGTCAAACCTTCCTATAGTTAATGCTAAAACCACAATTCACTCTGGATAAACGAGAATTTCACCTTTAGTTCGGTAATCAAACCTTCTGACAGTTAGGATTATCCGAATCTTTCGATTCTCGGAGTGGAGGTCCCACTCTTAGTTTCGCCTCTTTAGATTCTCAAAGTGGAGATCCCACTTTGAGTTTCCTCTGCACTAAGGATAGAATATAAAATTCTTCCTCTTCGGTTTCGGGAGATAAAATATAAAATTCTTCCTCTCCCATTTTGGGTTCGTCTTTACCCCAGGAGAAGACACAATATTTCAACATTATAACTTCAAAATCCGCGCCTTACACGCACGGAGAATTTTGTCCCGAAGCCTAAGTAGGGATAAGTCAGCGCCTAATACGCATTACTGATTAGTCTTTGACCGTAAAAAAGGATAAAAGCGCACATATTCGACATTGTGGCGGGTTGTTATTAATAACGCCAAAATCCGCGCCTTACACATGCGGGGAATTTTGTCTTGACTCCTAAATAGAGATAAGCCTACGCCTAACACGCGTTGCTGGTTTAGTCTTTCACCGATTGAAGAAGACACCAGAATCCAGTCTGGGGTATTTTATCCCGAAGCCTAAGTAAGGATAAGTCAGCACTTAACCCGCACTGCTGGGTGGTTCGTCCCCATAAAAATGACCGAATCTACATATTTAGTATCGTAGCAATAAAAATCCATGCCTTTTATGCAAGGGGAATTTTATCCTAAATCCTTAGCAGGGATAAGTCAATGCCTAACACGCGTTACCGGTTAGTTCTTAACCGTAAAAAGAACAAAAGTCCACATATTTAATATTGTGGCAGGTTAGTATTCATAATGCTAAAATCCGTGCTTCACACGCACGGGAAATTTTATCCCAAAGCCTAAGTAGGGATAAGTTAACTCCTAACACGCGTTACCGGTTTAGTCTTTCACCAATTGAAAAAGACACTAGAATCCAGTCTGGGGAAGTTTATCCTGAATCCTAAGTAGGGATAAGTCAGCGCCTAACACGCGTTGTCGGGTAGTCTATTCCCATAAGAAAGACGAAGTCTACGTATTTAATATCATAGCACTAAGAGAGTTAACTCTCTTAGCACAATGTTACATGCGGAACGGATATAAACAATCCACATACAAGCCCGATTCAAAAGGTAATCGGTGAAGGCATGTCAAATCCGTTAAAGGCTGAGGATTTGCCAAAAATCCTAAGTCTACGTCTGATACACGTTGTTGTTTAGTCTTTTCACAGGAAAAAGACAAAGTCTACGTATTCAATATCGTAGCACTAAAAAAGTTAACTCTTTTAGCACAATGTTACGTGTAGAACGGATTTAAACAATCTGCATGCTAGCCCGACTCAAATGATAGTCGGTAAAGGCTAATCAAACCCGTTAATGGCTGAGAATTTGCCAAAAATTCTATAAATGCGGGGCATTAACGCATCAACTTCATTAGTTGGTCTCGTGACTTAAGCATCCAACGACTTCGGGATAAGATCCATATCTGCAGACGAAACAACTTTAATAGTTGGTCCTACAGCACAAAATTTGGGATCGCCACACTCCAATACCTTAAGAGCTTAAACTGTGTAGACTCCAGCAAACGTATGAGTATAAACTGTGTTAACGCCGGTCAACGTGTTACAGTAAAGATCGACGCCGGTCAACGCATCAGCAATCTCACCAAAATAAGGCAAACGATGATTTTAGGGAGTTCAATCGGATTCAGATATGAATTTCTAATGAAGATGATCAGTTCAAAGTCAACTCAATGACACGAGCTAAGTTCAGAAACTTACACACCAACTTCAATTCAAGATTTCGACAACGGTCAGACGATAAACACAGTGCCGGAAGAACGTCATCTATTCGACAAAACACTAAATAGACTGAAGGCTGAAGAAGTTAAGAATTGAAGTAGTTCACAGGTCCCTCTACAAAATTGAGGAAAAGGCCTATCTTATTCAAAGCCTTTCAGACTCTTCTATAAAAGAAATGAGTCTAAAATGTTTTGGAAGGGGTATCTGTAGGCGTCTAAAAATGCCTGTAGGTGTCTGTACACAGCTCGAGATGGAGAGAATATAACAAACGTTGTTATCCGAGTCTAAGAGGATTATCTGTCATCGACAAGCGCATGAAGCGAAACGACGAACCAAATGGCCCGCGCGTGTCAATCAGCTCGCGCGCGTCAATCAGTTCGCGCGCGTCGGTCAACATGCACTCGTCAATCAGCTTGCACGCATCGGTCAACACGCACGCGTCAATCAGTTCGTGCACGTCAGTCAACACGCGCGTGTCAATCAGTTTGTACGCGTCGGTCAACACGCGCTGGTTAATCAGTTCGCACGCGTCAGTCAACACGTGAGCATCAATCAGTTCGTGCGCGTCGGTCAATGCATGCTCGTCAATCAGCTCACACATGTCGGTCAACACGTGCGCGTCAATCAGTTCGTGCGTGTCGGTCAACACGCATGCATCAATCAACATGCGCACGTCAACCAACGCGCACATGTCAACCAACACGCGTTCGACTGTCAATCCCGCAAACAAAGCGTGCAAGTCAACCAATTACGCGAAACGGGAGAAATTACAAGTTTTGGAAAGTCAAAAAGTCAGAAAGTCAGAAGAACACACAGAAAACCGGATTACCCGTGCCTGCGCGGGTCGGACGAATCTGATCTGTGCCTGCGCAGGTCGGACTCAACCGACCCCCGTGCTGTTTCAACCCCCGGATGTGTTTTTCCATTTTAAAGCGGTTTGTCACACGTCTTATCTGTTCCAGGGGTTCCTAACTGATTTAATCTCATCTACAAACGTGGTTAGGCCATTATCAACTGAAGATAAGGCCAAATCCATCATTCTCATCCGAAAACCCCCTAACCGAAGCCTATAAATACAGGCCTAGGGGCTCATTTCACGGAGGCGGATTATTATCAAGAGGAGGAGATGCTGTCAAACTCCAGAGCCAAGAGTCATGAATTTCAGCAAGGGTTTAGCAAGATCCCGATGAACTCCAGCATAAAGAAGGAGCTATTCGAAGGATCTGAAGCCCGTACGTCCGTTCCTTGAGATTAGGCACTCCAGCATAAAGAAGGAGCTATTCGAAGGATCTGAAGCCCGTACGTCCGTTCCTTGAGATTAGGCTTTGTCTTAATCTCGAGAAGAGCTACTGATTTTGCTTGGTCGATTTTAGCGGTTCAATCAAATACTCCCTCGGTGAAGGCGAAGCTCTGCCCAATTTTCCATCAACCGGATTCAGATCTAAGGCGGTCTACGGATATCAAAATCCCCGGCACAGGCAAAGATCCCGCACAAGCAGAAGACCGATAAACGATCTCCCTGCATTTGTTTTGATGAGAGTTGTGATTTTTGTTTTTATAGTGTAATAGTCTTATAAAAAGACTATTTGTTTTTTGTTTTCATTATAACGACTGAAGTTGTAATGAATACTGCAATGAATACATCAAATTTTAACGCAAACAATCCCGACTTAGACTTTTTCGAAGGATCTTGCTTTGTGCCGCAAGCAGATGAGGCTGTAGGTCAGGATTTGGCGAGTACTAAAATAGGTGTGGCCCCTAACACCGGCGAATGTACCGTTGTAGGATCTAATTTGTCCACAGCGATTGCTAGCCCAATTCACCTATTACCGGTAGTACACCTTTTAGGTGGCAATCTCGGGTATTAAACGACTCAGAGTTCATCCCTCCTCTAATTGCTTATATGCTTCTGGCTCTTTTAGAAAAATTACAAGAGGCTGTTGCTGATGTTGAGACCGAAGAGCATGCTATTACCACCGGAGGTAAATTTAATCCCCTTTCATTGTTAAATTGCTGATGTTGAGACCGAAGAGCATGCTATTACCACCGGAGGTAAATTTAATCCCCTTTCATTGTTAATTTTCAACTTTCCTTTCCGTGTCTTATGCTATTACCACCGGAGGTAAATTTAATCCCCTTTCATTGTTAATTTTCAACTTTCCTTTCCGTGTCTTATCACTTAGAATTTTCTGTAGACATTTTGATGGTAGACCCAAGTGATAAAGGAAACCTTCACAATGCAGCCAACACACCTCTATCTAATCCCGTATAAGATCCTTCGGGCCCTGAAGATAGGCTGCTTGACGAGATGTTGTCAGAACAAACTTGTCGAGATGCTATCAAACCGTTCATCGAATGAACCGGTCATCGAAACTATTGAACCGGTCATCGAGCCTGGTTCCTCTGCGTGTATAAATTTTGTCTTTTTGTGAAAGTTATTCCCTTATCAGTTTTACTTAACCGTAAGGGAGTCATACTTTGTAAGACCAGTAGTTAAGACTGATGCAACTACTATTGTTGGGATTTCTAACGATCCTGAGGGTCTTGATTTCTTGCTGTTGGCAGGGATTATCATAGAAGCTTAATCGTCAGTTGCTCCAACTCAGCTCATAATCCCTGTGACCAAAGCGACTGCTACAGCTACGGGGATTAGTCCTATTGAAGAGGTCATGAGACCAACTAACGAGGTTGGTACATTAACGGTTACGACATTGGCGACGATCTTAAAAGTTCAAGAGGTCGTACCGGCAGAACCAAGTGCGGGCCATCAACTTGAGGAAACATCGCTTGACTTTGGTAAATTCTTACACCGATATTGATTTAGAACTTTGGCTAAGATTTCAAAGGTATTTATATCCTCTTTTCCTTGTAGGGTCGTCTTCTCGGCTCAATGATATGGTCAAGGCTCTGCTATCTGATGATGACCCAGATCAAGCTCTGCTTTGCATGGAAATCGGCTCTCTCTTCTTCTTTGTGAATGTGATGATTGATAAACTTCTCGTTAGGGGACTTTCCTTCCATCAATTTATACCAGCGCTTTCCGCCAAAATAAATGCTATAGAGAAAGCGAGCTCTCTAGATCTAGTGCAAGCTATAGCTGGTGATTTGGACCAGCTAGAGTGCGAGTTCCAATGGTTACAAGAGTTGAAGACTGTCGGTACTTCAACGTACATAGCCGCCTAGATAGAATCTTTTTTTACAAGTATGGCGCGACACTCGAGTATCCGCTGGGCTTGAGATTCAAACGTAACAAAGTCGAGTGGATCAGATGAAAGCCACCCTTGCTAAGAAACAAACATCTTTGTGTCAACTCAAATCCTCTATTACGTCGGGCGAAGCTAAAATAGAGTGACTCAAAGAGGAGCTCAAGGTAGAGGAGGAGGCCTTAGTTATCTTGGAGATGACGAAGGCTGACTTGGAGCGTTCACAGGTTGTGATATCCGGGAAGTTGGGGCTCTCGGAACAGAAGTTAGCCAAGATGGAAGAAGAGGCTGTAAAAACATTATCCCTTACCAAGGAATCCTTCAAGGTTGAATTATAGCGTGGGCTTGAGTGAGCTTATACAGAGGAATTGATTACACTTGAACAGTAAGTCCGTAGTCACAAGCTTCATGTAGATTGATTGTAACTTTTGTACCTGCAAACTCAATTTTCATTAATAGAAGATATTTCTTTTCATTCATTATACCTCTTTTATTATGATGTCCTATTCTGTTTGGAATAATCAGCCATAATTTTTATAGGATTTTTGGCAAACCCCCAACCTTCAACGGATTTGATGCGCCTTTACCGATTACCGTTTGAATCAGGCTAGCATGTTAATTGTTAAAACCCGTTTCACATGTAACGTTTTGCTAAGAGAATTAATTCTCTTAGACTTGGTGTTATGATTTTGAATATATAGACTTCACCATTTCTTACGGGAATATGGCACCCGACAACGCATATTAGGCGCTGACTCATCCCTACTTAGGATTCGGTATAAAAGTCCCCAGACTTGTATTCTGGTGTCTTTTTCACTCGGTGAAAGACTAAACCAGCAACACGTATCAGGCGTAAGCTTATCTCTATTTAGGAGTCGAGATAAAGTTGCCCGTGTATGAAATGTCTGGATTTGAAGTTGAGAATTGTGTCTTTTTTTAGGGTAAAGACAAACCCGATGCTGGAGAGGAAGAATTTTATATTCTGTCCCCAGGTCTTGCTTAAGGTAAAGACGAACCCTAAAATGGGAGAGGAAGAATTTTATATTCTATCACCCAACACTGAAAAGAAAGAATTTTATATTCTATCTTCAGTTGCAAAGGAGACTCGAGGTATGATCTCCACCCCCAGAATTTGGAAAGGTGAAACTAAGAGTAGGATCTCCACTCCGAGAATCAAAAAGATTCAAGCAACCCTAACTTTTATAGGATTGGTTGCTTAATCCAAGAAAAGAGTTCTCATTTATCGAGGTGAAATTCTAATTTCGTCCTTAACTTTTATAGGTTTGGCTGAAAAGGAAAGGTGGAAGTCTTTCGTTTATTGAAAGAGATGACTCAATCTTGATCCGAACTATCTGTAGGTTTGACCATGTGAGGTTGGAGGCAATCCTAACTTTTATGGGTTTGATTGCTCAAATTAAAAGTAGACCTCGTTCATGGAAGGAATCGAGAGGGGAATCTAGCTTTGGCCCTAACTTTTATAGGTTTGACCTGAAAGCAATAAGAGTGGAATACAGATAGTAGTAGAAATACCAGCTCATACTAGCCACTCAATGGAGGATTTTGATGTTAAGTGATCAGAACTTAACACGTCAAGTTTTGAAAATTACCAAGAATTAGCGGATAAAAATTTTGGTGAACCCACCGTCAATTGATTTGATCAGTGGGGGATTTTGTGATGAAAGATTGATCTATCAAAATGATCAAATCTCATCTCAGCAAAAGAATTCATGAGAATTAGTGAATTCGATATCAACAATAAAATACGCTTCAACTTTGAATACATTCAGAGTCCAAGTGTGGATTTCTTATTTACTACTTTTATAGCAATTGGGTTATCCCTAAGAATACCACACGTAGTATTCTTCCGGGAACTTCCCGATACATGGGTTGTCCTAAATGTACTAAGGGTAGTACTTCTTCAGGAACTTGTCATTTATCGGCATCATAAGCTGGGCGCCTTCCTTGGTAATAAGGCGGTATGCGCCATTTGAATAGACTATCTCTACCACAAATGGTCCTTCCCATTTGGGCTCGAACTTGCCCTTCTTCTTGGAATTAAGGATCATTGGCTGTCGAACAGCTAAGACCAAGTCCCCTTCTTTAAAGCTCCGTTGTCGAACTTTTTTATCAAAGGCATGGGAGATTCTGGCTTGGTAGAACTCAATGTGTTGTTAAGCTTCTAAACGCTTCTCGTCGAGCATTTCGAGTTCTTCGAGACGTTTCTGATGTTGCTCTTCGGTCATCATCTGGGTTGCAAGAGCGATTCGAAGAGATAGAATTTGAATTTCCAATGAAAGGACTTCTTCATACCCGTATACCAAAGAATAAGGGGTTGCACCAGTAGGCATGCGAACTGTGGTACGGTAGGCCTATAGAGCTTTGCCAAGTTTATCATTCCAATCTCGTTTATTAGTCTTCACAAGTTTTGACAAAAGCTTGATGATAGTCTTGTTAAAGGCTTCAACTAATCCGTTTGCTGTAGGATTGTAAGCTGTTGATGAGATGTCTTAAGTTTTGAACTTCTCATAAAATTTGATGAATGCATTACTGACAAACTAAGGACCGTTGTCATGTATGATTCGCCTTAGGGCACCATACCGGTAGATAATGTGGTGCTTAATGAACGCAATGACGTTGTTCGTTTTTACTTCTTTGAGCGGAATCACTTCAGCCCATTTGGAGAAGTAATCGGTAATTGCCAGAATGAATCAATCACCTTTGACTGATGGGGGATTTATAGGACCAACAACGTCCATTCCCCAAGTCTCAAAAGGCCATGATGTAGCCGAAGGATGTAGATGCTCCGGGGTTGGTGCATATAATTCACGTGTACTTAACACGCGTGACACTTTCGGGCATATGCGACTGCATCTTTGATCATGGTGGGCCAGAAGTATCCTATCCTTCTGATGCGGTCATAAAGTTTAGGGCCAGGTTGGTGTGCACGACAAACCCCTTCGTGCGTCTCTCTAAGGACTTCTTCCGCCTCTTTAGTGGATAAGCAACGTAATAGTAAACCATCATACCCCCGATGATATAGCGTTTGATTCTCCGTGTTATAGTAGAATCTCGGTGCTCTTCGTCGGATTGAGTCCCTTTCCTTCACATCTTCTGGTAAAATTCCATGCAAGACGTAATTGATGATAGGAAAACGCCAATCTATGGGTTCAAACTTAACTTGATTTGAATACACTTCTTTAATATCATCTCCTCCGTTGTCTACATCGTAGATTGGTACAAATAGTTGGTGAGTTCTCACCGTAACGAATTATTCCGTTTCGGGAGGCTATGCCAGAGATACTGCTAATGCTGCTAACGCATCCGCGTAGGCGTTCTGTAAGCGCGGAATGTATTCGATAAAGAATCCTTCGAATGATTCCGCCATCTCAACGGCCACTTTATGGTATGGTATCAAATCTTGATTTTTGACCCCATACTCTCCCTGAACTTGTTTAACTATCAGTTGAGAGTCACCGAAAGCTTCAAGGTATTCGACCCCCAGCTCTTTAGCAAAGCTGAGTCCAATAAGTAGCGTGTTATACTCGGCTACGTTATTCGAGCATGGCTCGGTCAGCGAGTAAGCTCGAGGCATCACATGTTTTCCTGGGAAAACTAAGACAACTCCAACTCCGGAAGAAATCTTAGAACATCCAGGGGCACTTGCTACATTAGTTTCTCGAGAAGCACCGTCGAAGTATAAATGCCACACTTGTTGATGGGAAGTTGTGTTGGCTTTGTGGGTTTCATCTGGCAAGTCGTCGTACACCTCGGCAGTATCCGTAGTTGGGTTAGCTGCCAGGAGATCGCAAATAGCTTGGCCTTTGACTGACTTTTGTTGCTTAAAGTGTAGGTCGTATTGGGACAGAAGCAGGGCCCATTTCGCTAGCCGCCAATTCATTAAAGCAGGCTGTGTCATGAATATACTGACTGGGTTAACATTGGAGATGACTTAGATAGTATGTCCGACCAAGTAATGTCGCATCTTTTGAATAGCGAATACTAAGGCGAGACACTCCCTTTCGATCATCGGATATCGAGATTCGGTGCCCACAAGGGTCCGGCTCAAATAATATACTGCTTGTTCGTGACCATTATCATTGTCTTGTGCTAGTAATGCACTTAACGAGTGGCTCGTCACCTTAGCATAAATCAAGAATGGTTTGCCCGATTTTAGTGCGATGAGCACGGGGGGTTTTGAGAGATATTCTTTGATATCTTCAAATGCTTTTTGACGAGCGTCATCCCATACAAATGATACGCCCTTCTTTATGAGTCGGGAGAATGGTTGACATTTTCCCGAAAGATTCGAGATGAACCGATGGATATAAGCCAACCATCCTTGTAACTCGTTAATCACCTTCACTTTATCAGGGTCAATGTGAATACCCTTAGTGGTGATGACGAATCCAAGGAATTTGCCGCTGGACATTCTGAGGAAAGATTTGATAGGATTCATCTTCAATTGGTGATTCCACATTAGGTCAAACATCATTTTCAAGTCTTTGATGTGATCATTCTTATCAAGGCTTTTCACGACTAAGTCGTCCACATAATACTCGATAGTCTTCCAGAGATGCTCATGGAAAATCTTTGACATAGCTCTTTGATATGTGGCACCTGTGTTCTTTAAGCCGAAGGGCATAACCGTGTAACAGAAAACACCAAGGGGTGTTCTAAACATGGTATGCTTTTCATTATCTGGATGCATCTTTATCTGATTATAACCAAAAAATCCATCCATGAAGGACATTGGTATGCTTTTCATTATCTGGATGCATCTTTATCTGATTATAACCAAAAAATCCATCCATGAAGGACATTCTCTCGAATCCACATGCATCTTTATCTGATTATAACCAAAAAATCCATCCATGAAGGACATTCTCTCGAATCCACACGTATTGTTGATGATAACATCTATGATGGGAAGAGAGAAATCGTCTTTTGGGTAAGCGGTGTTAAGGTCTCTAAAGTCGATACAAATCCTGATTTTCACATTCTTCTTAAGAACTGGGAAAATATTGGTGAGCCATTAAGGATATTGCTCCTCTTTAACAAAACCTAAGTCGATAAGCTTTTTAACTTCGGACTCGATTGCCTCCATAATTTTTGGACGAAACCGTCTTTGTTGTTGTTTGACAGGTTTTATATCTGGCTTAATATTGAGGCGATGCATTGGTACATTTGGATCGAGCCCTGACATATCCTTGTAGTTCCAAGCAAAAACATCGATGTACTCCCTGATGAGGGAAAGTAGCTCTTCTTTCTCACTTGACGGGAGGCTATCGCTAATGAATATCGGTTTTGGATTATCCTCATTGCCTATATTCACCTGGATTACTTGATCCTCGGTAGGGGGTTCCCTTTGTTCAAATCTATCACCGTACTGCATATTCAGATGATGAACCCAAGGGTCTTTCCAAGTTGGCATTTTGTCATCTTCCTCTATTGTGGTAGGGTCGACCGTAGCCATATTCGATATTAGCCTTTTGAACATATCCCCAAGACTAGCGTCAGAGTCTCAGGCTGAAGAATCGGAAGAATATCCATCTTTACCCTTATTAGCAATTTGATCAATAACCTGCCAACAACACTCATTCTCGGAAGAGGAGACATAGCCTAAATCTCTTCTGTGACTATAATAGTTATCGGGTTTCCCTTTCGATACATAGGCCATACGAGGTGGAACTCGTGGACCTTGACCAAAACAGAGACCCTCTCCGAGTGCGAATTTATATCTGTATCTCTCCATGAGATTACGTGCTTTTGTGTAATATGTGAATAAATGAGGGGCCGGTTTATCATCATACTCATCTTCTTCCGAGAATTGATCTGGTATTGAAAATTCCATTATCGTAAACGACTTCTTTTTCACCCCCTGTTTTTGTAGGAATGATGAGCGTTGTTCCGAATAAATCCTAAACATGCTTCTTCATCATGCAAGACGATTGAAGCGGTACATGAAAATTAGGGTCATCGTATAACTCTTTCATAATGTTATCAAGACACAACGAGTACTCTAAATCATCATTTATTGCTACTTCTTCGGCAAGTTGCCAATTATTACTATCCGATGATTCTCCATCGTTAAGATTAATTACAATAGGTACAATGTTATTAAGTACAAAACCACTATCGTAATCAAACCTAACTTCGGTATCAGCTTCTTCTCCACTGTCCGTATCTTAGGCCGATAGTTCAGTATCGGATTCAGCACCGTAAAGAAGGGAGTCAGTAAATAATTTTCCAATCCCTTAAACAGTTGCTTATTCGCGACCACCGTCTTGACTTCATTATTGGTGTCTATATATTTGAGACATTGATGGAGGGTAGAAGGGACTATAACATTATCGTGGATCCATGGTCGACCCAACAGTAAGTTATAAGAAGTCTCTGCGTCAATCACATAACATGTAACTTCCGACTTTAAATCTCCGATCTGGCACTTTACTCGGATTTTACCCAATGGTCTGGACCCACTGGTGTTGAATCCGTAGATTATAGTGCCCATGGAGGCTAGCTTACTAGACGGTATTCCGAGGCTATACATTAACCGGAGTGGCATAATGCTGACAGCAAAACCCGGATCGACTTGGATCCGGTTGACAACGCTGGAGCCAATGTGCCCAGTGAAATATAAGGTTCAGTCATGATTTGAATTCTTTGTCTGCATGTCCTCTTTGGTGAAAGAGATGTCGCAAGGTTGCAATGTTGGACTAACGGCTCTGGTTCTTCAGGTGATGGTTTGATCTGAGTCAGGAAAACATCAGAGTTAGCCAAGGCTTCTTGTAGTGCTTCCCTTGTGTCTTTCGAAAGACGCAGCAGCTCATATAAGGTTAATCTAGCTGGTATATTAGCTAATTGTGCCATAATGTCAAAGCGATGTGAAGTACTTGAGCTCCCCGGTTTTTCTCTTCCAATCGGTTGATTGAATCGAGACTGCTACAGGTTCTGAACCTCTTGGTATAAGGGCTCTTTCCCCTTTTGTTGAGTCTTCTCCGCAACTACTGGTGTTGGGGGAGTTGTGACCACTCTCATTTCTGCTAATGTCTTAGAGAGAATGGTTTTGGTTACCCCCTACTTAGCTAACTGCTCGGAGAAATCTGGATATTTGAAATGATATTCATTTCCACTCCGGGTTACAAAGGCCGGTTCTCCGTTGGTTACAAAGATCTCTTGTTCATCTTCAGAGAGCAAGAAAGTAGAGATTCTTTCGTCATCTTCTCCTGGAATGGCAGAGGCTCTGCAACAGGACTTTCCTTTACCTCTTGATTTTTTCTTGGATGATGATCCGACCCACTATTTATCTTCAATCAGATTGGGATGAACCCAGAGAATCTCACCATTTGGGGCCGTGTGTGGCACAAGTCCTTTCTGGCGTTGTTTATGAGGATCATCATTGATGGTCTTCACCACCACATTCATTATGGGCTTGGGTTTAAACCAATTCAAAGGAACAGATCCGAAGCTGATTAATACCGTATTCGCACTCACTTTCTTCTCCTTAGACTGTTTCATAGTAATAACCCCAACATCGATCAAAGCCTGGATTTTGTCCTTGAGGGCGTAACAAGACTTGGTAGGGTGGTGAACCACTCTGTGGAACGCGCGGTACTTTGGGTCATTAACCCTTTTAGCATCCTCCTGATCTTGGATCGGAGGTAATTTAATCTTGTTGTTCTCTATGATGTATTTGAAAATACCGGGGACTTCGTCTTCTTTAAAAGAGTAAATCTTCGGGAATTTCGGTTCTAAAGCTTTCTGCTTTTGAGGTTGACGTTGCCACTATGACTACTGAGACGCCTTTGGCTGTTGCTGTTGCTGTTGTGGTTGCGCCTGCAGCTCAAACGTTTGGTTCGTGTCGACTGTGTTTGCTTGTGCTTTTCCCTTACCCCGAGTGACAAAATTCTGCTATAGAGTATTTGTCGTTGTTTGACCCCTTTCGGCCTTCTTCCTCTTGAGAAAACATTCGGCTCGTTCTCCTTGCACCTTCAAATTCTTCCAGGTCTTGGATGGCGCCATTCCCATGACTTCAAGGATATCCAACGAAAGATTATTATGATAAGTTTCAATAATGAAGTCTTCGCTGACCGGATCAAGACAATTCATTGTTTTGTTTCGGAATCATTTGACGAAGTTCTCAACTAATTCTCCATCCTTTTATTTCTCATCAAACAACGTTCCGATCGAAACCTCGGTGTCATCATCGAAGAAACTTGTAAGAAACATATCCTCCATGTCATCCCAACTGCTAATACTCCCCGGTTTGAGGCGACGATACCAATCGAAGGCTGCTCCGCGAAGAATGCCGACGAATGACCATACCATCAGAGGTTAATTCCTGGAGATTATTCCCAAGTGAGACTTGAATTATATTAAATGCTAAGTGGGGGAACCCTTCCTATCAAATGACGTGAAGTTGATCAAATTAAACTTTGCTAGATACGGGATTGATTCCCACTCTCTTGGGTACGGGCAAGGTATTCCGAACTTTTTTATTTCTTGAGCACTCATCAACGTATTGATTTTGCTCTCCAAGTCCCTCATCTTCTTATCCTCGCTCGTACCTTTCTTCGAGCGATTTCAGGGAGAAGTGACGTGGCCCTCTTTCGCATTGTTATCATCCGAGGGGCCACCCCCAGTATTGTTGTCGACTGGAGGGGGATCCATGTTGGTATTCTCTTCCCCTTCCCGATCACTATCAATTTGGTTGGGATTATTACGACGGCTAGACTCTCCCTGCTGATTTGTCAGTGCTGTGATTTGTTGGTCATGCATTTCCCTCATCTGCTATATAGCCATCTCTATTTCAAATTTAAAATTCTCTTTCTGCTTGGTTAAAGATTCTTCGAGAATTTAAGTCATCTGCTCCGTGCTGATCATGAGTGACTCATAAGATTATCCTACGCTAGATGTCATATCATTGGAAGCCATTGCTAAGCAAGCATCTGAACAAGCATCTGACATTTTGTTATCTGAGGGTAGTCCCTTTTGCATTCTTTGGTAATCCCTTCGTCTACTGGTCCCCGATCGTAATTGAGTTATTCCTTGGGATACTCCTAAAAACTGGTCAGGACTAAAGAGTCATATTGATTTCCCTCTACCAGTCATATTAACAGACACTTTTGGAAATTCATCATCTTGAATAGAAGCACTCTTCTTGTGAAAATGCCTTGGTTTGAACTCGGATGTTCTAGTGGAGATTCTTTCAAACACTAAAACTCTCTCCGGGTCAGCCTTGGAATAGCAACATTCTGACAACACCGCCTTAATAATTTTGGAACATAGACAATGGGAGTCTGGTTCTTAATTATTCCTTCTCCAAGACTTGTTCATACCTCGGGCCTGATAGTACAACTCATCGGTCTGATGACCGGAGCAACCCATCGTGTGTTGGCACAACTCCCTAGGTGTAACGTCCTCGTCTGACGAGTACATTTTCTTCTAGGAATTCAATGCTTTGTTAGCATCTTTAGGAGTCGCATGTCTGAGGCTATGTTTTCGCGAATGTCGGCCTTCTACAAGCTCCTGGACTTTGACACGCAATCCAATGCGGTCAGTTATAGGACTTTTCCTGTCATGTGTTCTCCTTCACTGATTAGGAGGACGACTCTGACCTCCTGCCTGAAAAACCACTCGAGATCCGTTCAATGGGCCTAAGCGCTCTTTGACAGGTGCTTTGCCTCGATCATCGTGTAAAGGGCCAAGGCAATCTATGATCTTTATCTTAAAACGGGACAAATCCACACTGTCACGAATCTCCATCGAAGATGTGAAGCTCGATGAAATCGAAGAAACTAGTACAGAACATCTTCTGTCTTGACCCTGACGCGGGTCAGACTTAAGTGACCCGCGAGTTGGAGGGTCGGACCTAAGTGACCCACGAGCTGGAGGGTCGAATTTGGGTGACCCGTGAGCTGGAGGGTCAGATTTGGGTGTCCCACGAGCCGGAGGGTCGGATATGAGTGCCCCACGAGCTGGAGGGTTGGATTTGAGTATCCCACGAGCTGGAGGGTCGGATTTGAGTGACCCGAGAGCTGGAGGGTCGGATCTGGGTGTCTCGTGAGCCGAACGGTCGGATCTGGGTGTCCTACGTTTTTCAATCTTTTTGGCCGCCGTTTTAGACTTTGGCCTCCACACTTAGTACAGTCTTTGTGGCTTTTTTTTCACTTCTTCATTCTGTAATTTCTTAGCCTCTTGCATAAGAATTCTTACATATACAAGCAATGCGCGGCGTTTCTGAATCCGCTCTTGAAGAGTCGATCGGGTCCTTTTGACACGGATCCATTCGTTCTTCGCTGGTTTGAAGGAGGAGGGGTCGTCTATTCACTGTTGTTTGACACGGATCCATTCGTTCTTCGCTGGTTTGAAGGAGGAGGGGTCGTCTATTCACTGTTGTGGCGGTTGGAGCCTCCTGGACTTCAGATCTACTTCATAGAAGATTCTATCAATGGGCTCCAAGGCTTTGGTCAGCTGGCGTGCGAGGCGTTGTGCGAGGCGTCGTCTCTGACGCACTCTCTTCGATAGAGTAGGCACGTGATCAGCAGTCAACTCCTTGTTCAAGGGGTTCAAATCTACGATTTCAGCCTCGTTGGATGCCGACGGGGCATCGTGAGCCACAAGTGTAGCAGTGGCGGGGGGGGGTTTTTCTTGGGCTTCTGAAGGTGAAGTCCAATGATTCTTCTTGGAGTAGGCCTTCCTGCACCTGCGAGCAGAGGCTGATCTGGAGGAGGAGGACAAGTATTCCTCGTACTTCTGCTGGTCGAACTCATATTCGACCTCTGTTTCAATCGGGATAAGGATCCGAGGTTGCGACACGTCAGCCTTTGCAGAAAGGCTGTCGGCTCCCACTGTGGTCGTCAGTTTATTTTCGTTGAAAGTCGCCTTCATTATTGATTCCATTAAAACTTTAATCGTTTCCAAATGAATTCAAATAACGAAAAAAAAATTACAACTCTCTTGAACATAAACACAAGAATCGTTTATTGGCTCTTGCTTGCGTGGGTTCTTTGCAGGTACCGGGGTTTATCCTTGGATGACCGCGGATTGGATCCGGTTGTTGGAAAATTGACGGAGCTCCTACATCACCAAGGAAGTATTTACTTGAAGCGCTGAAATCGACCAAGCAAAATTAGTAGCTCTTCTCGAGATTAAGACTAAGCCTAATCTCAAGGAACGGACGTACGAGTCTTCGAATCCTTCGAAAGACTTCTCTTTTGTGCTGAAGTTTGTCGGGATCTCGTTGGCCTTTGCTGAAATTTCGTGCTCCTTGACTCTTCAATCCAGCAGGACCTCATCCTCTTGATAAAATTCCAGATCTGCAAAATGGAGGCCTTAGGTTGATATTTATAGGCCTCGGGTGCGGTTATTTGGATGAGAATGAGTAATTTGGCCTTATCTTTAGTTAACAACAGCCTAACCACATTTGTGGATGATATCAAGTCGGTTGGGAACCCCTGGAATAGATAAATCCTGCGAAAGCCACGTTAAAACTGTTGAGAACACGTCCGGGGGTCGAAATAGCACAACTGGACTTGCTGTCCCACGGGGGGCGCACACGTTGTTTTAGGCACACGCGTTGATTGATGCACTTGTATTGATCGACGTGCACAAGCTGATTAGTGCGCGCGTGCTGACCGATGCGCGCGAGCTGGTTGACGTGCGTGTGTTGACCGACGCGCACGAACTGATTGATGCGCGTGTGTTGACCAACGCACGTGAGTTGATTGACGCGCACGTGTTGACTGACGTGCACGAACTGATTAACGCATGTGAGTTGATTCACACGCGCGTGTTGATCGAAGTGCACAAACTGATTGACGCACGCGTGTTGACCGACACGTATGAGTTGATTGATGCACACAAACTGATTGACGTGCACGTGTTAACTGACGCGCATGAGCTGATTGACGCGCGCGTGCTGACTGACGCACACGAACTGATTGACACGCGTGAGCTGATTGACGCACCCGTGTTGATTGAAGCGTACGAACTGATTGACGCACACGTGTTGACCAATGCGCGTGAGTTGATTGATGCGTGCGTGTTGACCGACGCGCACGAACTGATTGATGCGTGCGTGTTGACAGACGCACACGAGCTGATTGACACGCGTATATTGATCGACGCACGCGAGCTGATTGGCGTGAACCTTCTCGACTCGTCCACTCTTTATTTCGAGTTTCGTGTGTGTAGGCGTATAAAACTGCTTATAGATCCCTTAACACAGCTCAGCACGGTGATTCAACAAACCATCGGACCATCGAGCGATATATCCAAGCTGGATCGTTAGACCACAACACTGAAGTGGATTTACTGCCAAATCAGGATTCGGACTACCAAATCAGAGTCCAGATCAACACTAGAAGTTCGGATTAACTGCAAAACCGGAAAACGGGCGAAGCGGCGAACACCCGGAGGGATCGGCCAAAGCCGAGCCACCTAGGTGGCTCACCGAGCCACCTAGGTGGCTCGGTGGCTGAGCCACCAAGTGGTGCTCGGTGCGCAACCGCAGCCATCCCCTTGGTGCTCGGTGGCCAAGCCACCTGGTGCTCACGAGCCACCTTTTTGTGGGCTCGTACCAACGAGGGCCTGCGCCTTGGTGGCTCGGTAGGCCGAAGCCACCTGGTGGCTTCGGTAGGCCGAGCCACCTGGTGGCGTCACCGAGCCAGCCTTTGGTGCTGCGGTGGCGTCAGCCGAGCCACCACTTGTGGCCTCGGTGGCCGTGCTTAAGAGAAAAATGACGTCAATGAAAGCAATTTTCTCCGCGAACAGTGCGGGCTCTCATAGGCAATTTTAGACACCTACACTTTTGTTATTTCCGTTGTTGCATTGGTTTTTGCATTGGTCATACGACCGTTATATTTTTTCGTGTTGGATCTTATCGTGTGCCATGCACGCTGACGTATACTTGTTTTCTCTGGTGTACATCAGATTTAGGAAATGGACAGCCTCAGTTCGGAATCATACAGGAGCCAGTGGATTCTCAATAGGAGTGCCTTGCAGATGGAGTAGAAGAACAAGCTGAAGCATAGTAGTTTTCTTCTGTAGTAGTTGTGGAACATTTGAACTCTTTATCATATTTTTCTTTAGTTTGATGATGGATTTTTGCATTATTTAGTAGTACTTCTTTTTATTATGGACTATGTATTTTTATTACTAGTTGAACCGTTTTTATAATAAGGGTATGTTTGACCCATATTTTTATATCTGGGATGATTACCATGGATGATATGTTTATTTCTTATTCTGAATTGTCTTTATATTCTTGCTATTGTGATCGGGGACCTGGGATTGAGATTTATGTATTTGACGCTTAGCGTATTAGATTGAGAAGAAAAGAAAAAATAAAATAATAGTGTATATTTCTTTTCAATCTAATACGTCACGGACTTATTCACGAGAAAATAAAAAAATAAAATAATAGTGTATATTTTTTCTCAATCTAATACATCGCGAACTTGTTCACGTTCTGATTCCCGAGTATTTTGGGAAGCGGGGCATGACATAAGCTAACGCATTGGGCGAGCTCAAGATACTTGGCAAGCGAGTCCAAACATCAGGCGAGCTCAAACTGCTTGGCAGACGATCTCAAACATCAGGCGAGCTCAAGCTACTTAGCAGACGAGCTCAAACATCAGGCGAGCTCAAGCTGCTGACAGGCAAGCTCAAACATCAGGCGAGTTTAAGCTATTGGTTAGAAAGCTTACGCATCACGTGACCTTAAGCTCTAGGCAAACTCAAGCTGTTGGTTGGCGAGCTCACTCATCAGGCAAGCTCATGCTCTAGGCGAACTCAAGCAGTTGGTTGGCGAGCTCACGCATCAAGCGAGCTCAAGCAAACTCAAGTTGTTGGTTGGCGAGCTCAGGCGTCAAGCGAGCTCAAGCTTCAAGCGAGCTCAAGCATCAGCCGCGCTCTAGGCGAGCTCTGGCTGTGCGGGTGAGATCTAGACGTCAGGCGAGCTTGGGTGGCTACAGTCGAGGTCCAAGAGTTGACAGGCGAGCCACGTGCCCATAGATGGGTTACGTAGCCATGGGCGAGGACTAAGTCTGAGAGGGTGAGCCATGTGTTCATGGGCTGGTTCGTCAGACCACACTAAATGCTACCTAATGGTGGCGCCTCGACTTTATACGCTCAATCTGAGCCGTTGACTTGGTCGGCGCTCTTGATCTTAATCGTCGTTTTGATGAGAGATCGTGCTCGAACCGCCAGATCTTGGCCATTCGTTTGTAATTCCGAACATCCCGCCTTGTTTGGGGCCATTCGATTCGAACCATCTTCCATACGAAGGAAACGCCTTTTTTCATTAGTTTGGAGAAAGATTGGTATTTGCCTAAAAGATTTGCGATGAGATCAAGAATTATCTCTCGAATCCACTTGTATTAGCAGCCCCGTCTTGGGGAGACCCTTCTTGATCTTTGTGAGAGCAATGGAGCATTCTCTCGGCGTCTTCCTTGCACAGAATGATGATGCCAGCCACGAGCAGGGCATTTACTACATGAGTAGGACTTTGCAGGGAACCGAGTGGCGATACCTTATGGTCAAAAAATAATGTCTAGCCTTAGTGTTCACAATTCAAAAAATGCGACACTACTTGGTCGGTCAAACCATCCATGTCATCTCCCAGATGAACCCCATCTAAGTCTTCATGACTCAGCTCGGGTCCTTGAACTGGTGCCTGGTGCAATGGGCACTCGTGCTATCTTAATATGACATCCACTTCATATCACAGAAGTCTGTCAAGGGACAAGCGATCTGCGATCTCATGGCCAGTCACCCACTTGAGTCGAAGCTGACATGTTTGAAGACATGATGGACGAAACCCACGAGGTCAATGCAACCTCGCAGGAAGAAGCCTGGCGACTATACTTTGACGGCACCTCTTGAGTGGGTACCAATGGGTCTATCATCACAGGTGTGGGGCTGGTCTTGGTTTGTCCGCCAAACCATGTATTACCCTGAGCTTTCTCACTAATTAAGCCATGTACTAATAATTTGGCTGAGTACAATGCACTACTCATCGAACTCAATTTCACCAAGGAGTTAGGGGTGAAACACCTCAAACCCTACGGTGACTCTCAGCTTATTGTCAGCCAGATGACGTGAAAGTATGAAGTCAGGAATGACGACTAATCCCATGTCACCAAGCGGCTATCCAACTAGCCGAATCATTTGACATCTTCCACATCAAGCACATGCTTTCTTCCAGGAACACGCATACAAATGCTTTGGCGTCGTTGGTAGCAAACCTGGCCCAGC